>NW_007727838.1:404384-412470 GCF_000696425.1 Galeopterus variegatus | reverse complement strand
AAGAAAGTCAATAATATAGACTTTAAGCATTAACAAAAAGAATGAATTCTCCCTCACCCCCTAGGAAAGAGTTAATAAAGCTAACAAAAAGACTTAATGGTAAGAATAAGTATAGTTAGAAAGTTTTGAAAGAACATTGCCTCCATGGTAAAGTATCTCCTAGAGCTCTTGGAATTTAAAAAAGAAAAATAAAAATTTCAGTAGATGGACAATTATAGCAGCAATATATACTATATAATGAATTAGCGTATTGAAAGATTGAGCATTCTCACATGCTTAGCGTATTGAAAGATTGAGCATTCCCACATGTAGGGAAACACATGGACAAAAGGAGGGAATTATGTGTAAAGTTAGTTGACATAAAGAGTACATACAAAAATTACAAAATCTACATTATAGAAATCCAGAATAAAAGATTAAAAAAAAATCAGGGAAGAATATAATCAAGGAAATACCAACAAAAAAAATATCAGGTCTGAAGAAAGCATGCATTTTCAAATTAAAAGTGCTAAGCCAGACTATAAAAGAGTTTTTCATAAACTACATGCATCACTGTGAAATTTCAGAATTTCAAATATAAATAAAATTCTAAGGGTTTTCAAAGAAAAAGAAGGGACCCTCTCCTCCACCCAAAAAACCTCTGAAAAGTCAGTCTGCCATCAGCGTAACTTCTCATGAACACAACTCCATACTAGAAGATAAATGATAAGTATCTTTTAAATTAAAGAGGGAAAGGATTTTAAATCTATAATCTATAAAACTGGCATTTGAGTGAAAAAGAAGATAAATACATATTCAGACAAGCAAAGCCTTACAGTATTTACTAAGCAAAACAATCTATGTAAGAATTACTTAAGGATACACACCAATTGTTGGGAAAATAGAATGGTTTGGTCAGGGCCTTTGCCTCGGGTCCTGTTGGGTGTGGTTTTAGCACATCCATTGTAAGCAAATTGTGTGTGTGTGGAGTTAGTGCGCATGTGTGCCAATGTATCTTTTTAGTTTTTGTTGCTATTGTGTTCTTCACAGAGAGAGAGATAGAGAGAGAGAGGTAGAGAGAGAGAGAAAGAGACAGGGGGTGGGGAGAGATGAGTTTGGTGAAGCAGATGGGTGGGCATCAGCCTCGGGTGTCTGCCCCGCAGAGCCATGCTTTCCAACCTATGGTTCCAAGGACCTGTTTGCCAGTTATCTAGTGCATAGACCTGTGTGAATGGGTCTGGTGACCCAGCCTGGTGTGTGTGGGGTCTGGGGACCCAGCCTGGCATATGAAGGGTTTGTGACCCAGTCTGTGAATGGGCTTGAGGGGTCTGGGAGCTCCAGACCCAGCCCTAGCCCAACAATCGGCCCAATCAGTGCAGGATTACTGGCGAATAAAAGAGCCTGACAACTGGCGTGGTCACCTAGCTTTACAATTGGAGTCTCGGGCAGGATTAAGAGTGTTACAATTGGTGATGTTGACAGGATTTCAGGCATCAGCTTTAGCCACCGCATTAGCTAGACACCAATGAATAAGGAATGAATCCAAAAAAGGCCACCATGTAATCCTAAATATACAAAAGAGTAGTAAGCAAAGTTATAGTAACACCTAAATAATTGTTGATGGACCATGCAAAATAATAAACACTTGGAACAAAAATTCCAGTTAAACTTGATATGAAAGGTGGTACAGTTAGTGAAGAAGAAAAAAATAAAAAGTGAGATAAGATTCTTATTCTTTTGGGGGAGTAGATATAGATATTAATTAATCCTAAATATCAATAGAGTAACATAAATTTCAAAAAGTGTGTTAAAAACTTAAGAGTAAGTATTAGAAATAGGACCATAGCTTCTAAATTATAATGTGAGAAAATGGATATTAGAAAAACATACTAATTTGAAAGAATCATGCTTCCAGTCTTTCTCTTGTGCCTTTGTGGTTGATGCCAAATGTAGTCATTTTCTGCCAAGAATGCACTATTGTTGCTGAAGTGTTTTCTAGCTATTTGTCTACTAGTACATTATTTTACAATGTATGCTACATCCTGCCACAATGCCAAGAACTCCCTGACAATTTACAATTTTCTGTAGCTAAAGGAGATTATTAGATCTACCAAACATAGGCTTCCACGTGTCCTCAAGCTGACTAAGTTTAATCAGTAGCTCCACTGCAGTGTACTTGAAAAGGCTCTAAAAGGCTCCCATTCTAACCATTACTGGAGGGTTAGGCCCTAGCACAGTCATCTGGATTTTGCAAATGTCCAGTTCATGCATACTGCTATAAACTCCAGACTGACTGATAAACATTCCACTGGATGAGGAATGTATCCTGATATTCAGAAACTAGTCTTATCTTAAGTCCATTTAGACACAAGAAAAACAAGGAAAATCACAGGTAATTTTATTAGCATCACATAATAAAATGCAGCCATTTACAAAGCTGACCTGTCTCTCTTCAGTTGATCTAGTGAAGGTCCTGGGACAAGAGTAGACTTGAAAGAGAAACTAGATTTCTGGGGTACCCAGAGATATTATTCATTTAAATACATTGTATCTAGAGTTTTATTTTTGACTCAATGATGTAATGTAAAGTAATTATTTTTTAAGTTTTGAGAGATGGTTGCTGTTTCACAGACATGATTTTGAAGTTATCTTTAGACCATTATTGATATTTTACTAAATTTAGCTGTTAACTAACTGAATATTTACATATATTGTTCATACATACAACATAAATGGCAAAATCCTTTTGATTTCTTTATCATTGGCATCATTTTTCATGAACTCCATGTGGAATAAAAAATAAAAGCTCCCCAGTGAATTTAATCTATAAATCTAAGAAATCCAGGGTGTCTTGCCAGGAATGTGTTGATGTAATCAGCTTAACACTCAGTTCTAGCTATTCCTCTCCTTGAAAGGATTGATGTCACTTAAATGAAATGGAGAACACAAAGTTTGTATGAATGAGCAAATAATCGGTTTTATCAAACAGTACACAGAAACCCCTTGTCATAGAAGATTCTTCAAATAATAAATCCAGTCTTTGGAAAAAAGAGATAAAATGAGAAACTGAGTTACTAGTACTTCCAGCAAGACCCTCTCATGTGCCCAAACATTTCTTCTGTCAACAAGAGCAAACAATTTCATAAGAGAACAAGAGTGTAGATGTAGTCGCACTGCCTAACATAATGAGGTGGCATGGGGACTTGGGTGTGCACTTTCTCTTTGAGAACCCTGGGAACTGGAAGATGCAGCATTATAATCTCAGACAATACCAAAGTTTGAGATCTCATGTTGTATAGAGGAGGAAAGCAGAGACTCTACAGTGAGAACTACTAATTGTGGGAGTAGGCCAATAATACACAAGAAATATTTGCTTTTTAAGAACTCTCTAACAGAGAGTGAGAGGGTTCAAGTGAGAAAAATGAATACGTTTGGGAGTCTCTACTTTGGAGGGCTTTGTTTTGTCTCAAACACTGACTCTATCAGGCACACCCACAGAGGCACAGACACATACACACTCACACACATACAATACAATGATGCCTGATTAATATCTATCTGCAGCCCAAATCTATATTGTACAAATTCTGATGATTACTCTCAAAAATTGCAGTTATTCAAATCTCACTATATGCCAGACACTATCCTAAGTGATTTTGCTATGTTAACACAATCTTTACAAAATCCTATTATGGTCTTCATTTTTTAATGCAATAAAAATAAGGCTCAAACAGGTGAAGTCACTTATTCAAGTTCACACAATTAGTAAGTGGAAAGCCAAGCTTTGAACTCAGAAAGTAGCCTCTAGGGACACATTCATGGCTATTCTAATCTCTCAGCATGCTAACCTGCATCCCAGCAAGAATGTGAAATGGCAGAAACACATCTTTTATAATTTATTCCTCTAAGTAGTGGACAAGAACTAAGACTGGGTTTTCCCATAATGGGAACTATTTCAGTGCCACAGGAGCAGCCAGAATGTGGATTTTTACCTTGCTTCTTAGAGAGGCTGAGGAAAGTTCTACAATAATGAAATGCGTCTGAACAGTATCCATGTTATTTATGCTGGGTTGTAGCATTGAAACAGTTCTCAAAATAAGGTGGGTCAGTTCCAAGAGCCATTTAAATTCTTATATATTCATTTGATTTAATCTTTAAAATTGCATCTGTCTTGCTGGAAAATTAGCTAATTAACTTACGAGGTTCCTTCTGTCCCCTTTATCTTCTCTTCCCAACCTGTAACTCCATGATTATGAGGTACAGAAGGTTAAAAAACCTGGATTCTCTCCTGGCTCTGTTACTACATGGCCTATGGCAAGTCTTTCGACCATTCTGTGCCTTGGTTTCATCATCAGGGATTTCTTCCAGATCTAAAGCTCTGATATTCCAGCTCACCGCATCCCAAGTGGACATTTCCATAAATTCCATGGACATTCTAATAGAATAGAAAAATGTAATGACAATAGGAACCATATTTATTATAGGCACCACTGCACATGCAGAACGTAGCATGTAAGTTCTGATAGTCTTTAAATATTTGTTGGATATTGAGAAATGTAAAGATATTTCATAGATGTAGCAAACAGAAACAAAAATAAGAACCAAGTCTCAGAAGCCCTATATTTGGATCAGTAAATAGGGGAATAGCCAGAAGTATTTAATTAACAATTTATAAAAAAGATCTGAAAATAAGCCCTTCTTCTTCTCATAGATTTAACTTTAAAAATCTTGCAAAACATTTGCTTTTCCTGGAGTTTTTTTAATTTAATTCATTATAGCTAAAAGTTGAAACATTTTGCACACACATAAGAAAAGTGCTATCTAACACTGTTGTCCTTAACTCTCATAGCCCAACCTCACATAATACAATGGAAAACTAAAATGATATCTAAACTTATGCATTGTCTTTTTAATATGCACCCTTGTCTCACCAGTACCCATGCTTTGTAGCACCTCACTCAATTTCATTTGCCAATACTAAACTTGGGCACACATAAGCACACACATTAAACAGTATCTTTACCTTGGGATTCCAAAATAACCAATTATGGAATGCTATGGAATCTTCAGAGTTGTTCTGCAAAATTTCTACGTCAAATCTAAACAACTACAACCTACTTCTTGACAATATTTTGAACCTGAAATTATTAACTTGAGTTCTCCCTTTTTCCAAAAAATGCTATTGACATGAAAAGTTTACTTAGAGTCAGTCAAATTAGTTTTAGGAAAATAACAAAAGAGAACCATGTGTTCATTTCACACTGCTGTATTTATGAATTACTCCTTAATAAGTGAAGTCTTGTGCTTGTAAATTTCCTCAACCTATTCTTGATGTAACTCTGATAAGATTAAAAGGGAATAATGGGATAAATTCTCAAAAATGAATAAACGTTTGTTTGGATATATGGAATTGCCTGCAACGTTATACTTCCACACTAGATAAAATGTTTTTCAGTAACTGAATATTAAAGTCCCATGCAGTTGGCTTAGCTTAAAAACTAGAATTTTATATTTAATGATGTTGGTTTTGTCCTTAATGTGTATAGTACTACCCTAAAATGACAGGGCTTGGTAACTTTTACTCAAATCCATGAAGAAATCTTGTCCGCCTTTAAAATATATCCAGAAGAAGAAAACATGTCTGTTGGGAAAATAGAAAGTTTGGTCAGGGCCCTGCCTCGGGTCCCACTGGGTGTGGTTCAGCATCCTTTGTAAGCAAATTGTGTGTGCATGTGTGTGCGTGTGGACTTAGTGCGCTTGCACACCAATGCATCTTTTTAGTTTTGTTGCTATTCTTGTGTTCTTCAGAGAGAGAGAGAGAAGACAGTAGTTTTAGTGAAGCAGGCGGGCGGGCGTCTACCTTGGGCATCTGCCCCATACAGCCATGCTTTCCAACCTATGGCTCCAGGGACCTTTTGGCTGGTTACCTAGCTCATAGACCTGCATGTAAGGGGTCTGGTGACCCAGCCTGGCATATGAAGGGTTTGTGACCCAGTTTGTGAATGGGCTTGAGGGGTCTGGGAGCTCCAGATCCATCCCTAGCTCAACAATCGGCCCAGTTGGTGCAGGATTACCGGCAGGTAAAAGAGCCCGACAGCTGGTGTGATCACCTAGCTTTACAATTGGCTTCACGAACAGGATTAAGAGCGCTACAGTTGGCGATGTCGACAGGATTCCAGACATTAGCCTAGCCGTGGTGCCACAGTGTCCCACTTGTGCTTCTGTTGCTACTTCCTAATCCAAGCAAGAATCATTTCTCTACTCAAGAACCATTTACCATAATGACTACCTTACCCTTCTCCCTGCTTTCGCTTGTGTTTTCCCCTACAGCTATTTTCAATGGAGCAAGCCAGGAAATCTTGTTAAATTTAAGTCACACCATATTATAATTCTGTGTAAGACCTTCAAATGGCAATACATTTCACCCAGAAAATAAAAGCAAAGATCTTACAACGACCACAGGGTTCTGCATGGTCTACCTCTCTCTCTCTCTCTCTCTCTCTCTCTCTCTCTCTCTCTCCCTCCCTCCCTCCCTCTCTCCCTCACTCACTCTATAGCATGTGCACACGCACACACACACATAAACACTCTCACTACTTTCCCCCTTTCTCTCTTCACTACCACCACACTGGCCTCCTTCAGACAGACAAGGCTTACTCCAGCCTAAGGATCATTGCATTGGTCACACCCAATGTCTAAATTACTCTTTCCCCAGATAACCACATAATTAAATCTTTCACCTCCTTCAAGTCTCTGCCCAAATATCAATTTATCAAGCTCTACTCTCCTATTTGCAAGCACACTTTTTGACCCCCAAACCTGGACTTCCTAGTTGCCATATCCTCCTCTTCCTTTTCCCCATAGCAGCTACCATTTCCTAATATTGTTTAAAATTTACTTATTTATTATGGCCATTGCTAATTTTCTGTCTCATCTCCCCTGCTGAATGTAAGCTCTGTGACAATAGGAACTTTTTAGGTTTTGTTTACTAATGCATTTCATGCTCTATGCCTGGGATATTGTAGGTACATCATAACTATTTGTGGAATAAATGAATGAAAAGCTACATATTTGAAATTTTAATGATTATTTAAATAAAATTTTCTCACAAAACGAAACTCCAGAGGTAAGTTGATGTCATTAGTTTTGTGATTTAATAAGGTCAGGGCCCTGTGTCTCTGAGGTTTCCTTGGCCTTTTCCCCATCTTGGTTGTTTGGTAGTTGCAATATGGCTGCTGCTGTTCCAGGCCTCGTATCTACGGTCAAGGCAGGAAGAATAAGAAAGCAGAAAGGCCAGTTTTCCCCAAGAGAATAAAAGCTTTTTTCCCCCTAACCTTTCCTACAGACTTCAACTGGCTTAAGTCTCACTGACCAGAACTGGATCTAAGGGTCCACCTCAGCAGTAGAGAGCCTGAGAAAGGGCAAGAGGATTTCCATAATTGGTCTAGACCAATCATAAATCATCAGCTTTACATGAAAGCACGGCCGGGGGCTACATTAAGCTGTGCCTAAGAGGAAAAGACATTGGGGAGGCAATCAAGAGGCTGCCTCAGTTATGCTGTCATGAAACTTGTAATCTACTTTTTTCAGCCACAAATAACACACAGAGAGGAATAAAACAATATAAAATAGAATATGAAGTATCCATTTCACTGAAGCTCACAGAAAAGCAGCATGAGTTGGACAGTTAATAAAGGTATCATAGAAGAGCTGGTTCTTGAGTTTGTCCTTGGACAGGAGGAGCCAAACCAGAAAGTCATATGTTTGAAAGTAGCGGGGGGGAGGGGTAGAGTGAAAGGCAGAACATCAGCTCCACCATAAATAGTGATAAAATTCAAAGCAATCCCTTACATAGCGAAGTAAACTTACAGCATAGTTTTAAACCAGCACTTCAGGTAAATTAGGCTGCAGAAAAGACACAGAAAAGACAAACCATGTTACTTTATAGCTCCTGAATGACCCTGGGGATTTTAGAGGCACAATTGAACACCACTGAGCTAATCCAATGTTTTTATTATAATCATGAGTACGTTTTTATTATAATCATGAGGTCCAGAGATGTTAACTGACTTATCTAAGGTCACATGGTAGCTTTAATGGCCAAGAC
>NW_007727838.1:402069-403516 GCF_000696425.1 Galeopterus variegatus | reverse complement strand
TGAGGTCCAGAGATGTTAACTGACTTATCTAAGGTCACATGGTAGCTTTAATGGCCAAGACAGGACTGGAATTGTAATCTTTCTATTATATCACTACATTTCCCAGGTTTCATTTTAGCATGAATATCCTCCTTTGCCAAATATTTATCAACAAATAGCAAGATCCTATTATTCTCATCCTGACCTTACTGTGTCCAACGCTAGCTGAGTTGCTAATAAGTAACAAAAATTATTCAAAATGTGAATAGGCCATAACAAAGAAGAGTGCTTAGACATGTAGCAACAAGCTCATGGAGGTGGGAGGAGAATTGGATTTTTAAAAGTTAGTGTTTGCACAACTGAGTACTGTTTTCACTGTTGAGTGGACAGCTGTTAAATCTAGAGCCTTGTATCCTAGAAAAATATTCAGCTATCAAAAGGGCACATTCATTCACCAGCTGCACATTGTTAAGATTTTCTAATATGTAAAAGTCATGAAGGTTGCCATACTAAAAAGATATTATTGAACATTATTGTTCCTTCATAGAAATCTATCTTTCACTATTTATTCAACTATTCATTCAATTGAACTCACTGAAGATATTTAAATGGCTCTTGTTGGAGACAGAATCAGCATAAATAGACTGGCAAGCTCCACTGGCACAGTCTGAAAACAAATATTCAGAAGAAAGATCCCAATTTTACATCCAGGACACCAGCCTCAAGCGGCTCCATTATCAATAAGAATCTCTAAGTTCGCATTGTCTGTGTTTGAGACACATAGATGCCCCATTTTAAACTTAACAAATAAAAATATTAAGAAAGTGGAGAGGAGAAGGAGAGGAAAACCCTACGTCTGAAGCATTAGGAAATGATGTCATAACCCAGTTTTCCTTCCTGACCTCAGGCAAATGACCTGCCTAGAGCTATTTAGAGCGTCAAGTGTCAGCTGGTTTCATGTCACTGAACAGGTAACAAAGCATAGGAAGAGAGGCTGAGGTATTGGGGGAAAGGTACATATCAGATTACTTACTGAAATCTCAATCCCTCCCAGACAAATGTAAATACTTAGATGCATCTGAATTGTTCATTTTGGAACCCAGCAGAGGCTTTCCTGGGCAAGTAAGGGCAGATTAAAGCAACAATAACTCCTGCTTTGCTCAACTGATTTTCTAGATTGAGTTGACGAAACTGCTCTTGCAGACCTGGCCTTGCTTCCTATCACCTATAGAACTAAAATGCTGCTCTCAGTTAAGGTGCCAGAGAAACCCAGTAGAAGGGCCAGAGCAGTCCTAGCAGAAGGTGAGGCACCCAGAGCTGAAAGGTCTGAGTGGGGACCACAAGTTGATTGGTTTTATTTATGGCAGTATAATAATCTTCATATTTAGCTAATTATCTGCCCATGACCAACTTCATCTGTGACTGTAGTTCATCATCACAGTGCCACCAACACACTTGGCCTTCCTCC
>NW_007727838.1:399521-401633 GCF_000696425.1 Galeopterus variegatus | reverse complement strand
CAACTTCATCTGTGACTGTAGTTCATCATCACAGTGCCACCAACACACTTGGCCTTCCTCCAGTTACACATATGGAAGTGAAGTTCTCAGGTTTCCTTTCATCGTATTCACTTATTCATTTATTTACTCATATAATCTCTTACTCTTCCTTCCCCCATTTATCCACTCAACAAACCTTTAGGAGTAGAACAGGCAGGCACAACGCTAATCAATAGGGATGTGAAAAACAACACATTGCACAGCTGGGTAGTACTCGCCTCGCCAGATATGGAAGTGGAGATTGTGGGGGCAGCTGGACTAATTGTGACTGCCTCAGAGAGCTGGGAAGGCTCCACTGGATCATTCACCCTGAGTTGTGGTGGAGGGACATGATAGGAATTAACCAGGAGGAAGGGGCATTCCAAGCAACGGGAGTGGTAGGTATAAAGGCAAATAAGCACTGAGGATCTTGGTATGCTCCGTGAAGAGTGGAAAAGTTCAATATGCCTGGAGATTAGAATGTACACACAAGGACGAAGGGGCGAAGAGGAGGAGTGGCCAGGGACTTGGAAGACTCGAGACTACTGAGGCAGGTCACTGTCCAAACTGCTTCTCCATCTACTGATTTCTCAGCCCAGGGTGATCTGGCTTTACCACCACCACTCCTCGGAAACTACTTTTGCCAAGGTTACCGATGACCTCAGTACAACTGAATACATGAGTAATTTTCAGTCCTCATTGTATTTATCACAAGGTCAGTACTGTATGAAAGGTTGGGAGTAGCCCACCTTGGGGGCAGGCAATATGGGAGTGCACTCTGTGTAAAGAATTTAAAAATGATAATAAAAACTGACAAAAGCTGATCAACTCTTTAATATCACAATGCTCAAGCAATTCTAAACAACGTTAGCATAAAAAACTCCTCAGACTCTTTTGTTGATCTAAGTTCTAAGCAATTGCTGTGGTTACTGTTGCATTTTAATAATATATTATTATTTATATATTATATGTAATTATTATTATATGTGTATATTATCATGTTATACTGTATATATATGTACATATATACGCAAACTTCAAATGAGCACACTTTTATTATCTATTCTTTAATAAACATCATATTTACCTGAAAGGTAATTTTAGGAGTTTGCAGTTACCCTCTCTATCACGCACACACATGGACTCAGCTACATGTGTTCATTTCAAAAGTAAATTCATAACGATCCAGAATCATTCAAGCATGCTTTGAGCACAGTTTGTGCCTCCAACCCTGTGGTACACAACTCTGCAGTAAACATCCTATGTTTAATCAGTAGATTCAAAATAAACAATGACAGCACAGAGACTATAAAGACAAAGAAACAGAGATTGAGTTATTCTAATTCTCTCATTTTAGGATACCACTAGGAGTTTTTATTTGTATTTAAAATTGAAAATAGCAGAAGAGGGCGAACTGTGAGATGCTATTTATTGACTTGGTTGGTAAGTACATATTTTAATTCATATGTGAAATAGTTTACTGAATTTGAAAATATCTTTAAAGTTGAAATTTATTTTTAAAAATTATGCCTATTTTAGAATTAAAGAACAAATGAAGAAAATAAACATAATTACTGATTCTTACATGATGATAACTGAGAATAATTTTACCAAATGGTGAAGGGAATTGCTCTGGATGTCAAATACACTAGGGACAACACTGATCAAGGTGGCATTCGATACTTGTGACCACTCCACCCTTCTTTGAACACTTTTTTCTTTTGGCTTACACGATACATACTCTACCTGTTTTTCTCCCACCTAATAGCATCTTTTGCAGGATCCTCTTCTCCCCATCCCTTAAAACACCATACTTCCCAAGGTTCTGTCCCAGGAAGTCATCTCTCCGCAACCTGCAAGGTTTCTGAGCAACCTTTGTGGCTCCCATGGCTTCAATAATCAGCTGCATGCTGACAACTCTATATCTTTGTCCAAAGTCTCTCTCTTGAAATAACCTGTTTATCCAAATCTTTGTTGAGCATCTTCCCTCGAATGTCACTTAGACATCTCCAATTCGATTGTCTGAAACTGGATTCATTAACTTCACCTCCTACTTGATCAGTCTGGAAAACTAGGAGCCATCCTTGATTTATC
>NW_007727838.1:395964-398586 GCF_000696425.1 Galeopterus variegatus | reverse complement strand
TTCATTAACTTCACCTCCTACTTGATCAGTCTGGAAAACTAGGAGCCATCCTTGATTTATCCTTTTCCTTTTTCAATCTTTGCCTACTCAATCGCCAAGACTGACAAATATCTCTCCAAAATATCCCCATATCATCCACTTACTTGCTTTCTCACTGTCATGACCAATACCTCGGCCATCACCACCACTCGCCTCAATAGCTCCAATAGCCATCTTCTACATTGTAGACACAGAGTTCTTTCTAAAGAATGAATTGGATCACATCGCTAACCTGCTGAAGACCATTTAATAACGTCCACAGTCTTTATTTAAAGACCCTCATGAAGAGGTCTCTTTTTACCTTCACAGCCTCATCTCTCAGCTGCTGTAATACTATTTCCATTATTTTAATAGATTTCAGGTTCTTTCCTGCCTATAAACCATTGCTTATGCTATTTCCATCTTCTAAGTTCCAATAAAAATATTTCCTCTGGAAAGCGTGACTGCTACTCAGGTACTTTCCTACTGCACCCCATCAGAACACCAATTGTCCCCTACTAGTCTTTAATTAGAGTTTAAATTCTAAACTCAGATATTAAANAACACCAATTGTCCCCTACTAGTCTTTAATTAGAGTTTAAATTCTAAACTCAGATATTAAATCTTTCTTATGCCTCATTGTATTTCTAGGACCTTACATAATGCTGTTATAGAGTAAGTGCTACTTAATATTTTGTTAGAGGAATGTATATATGTATGAATTATTTTTACTCTAACTAGAATCTGTACACCATAGATCATGACTGCTTTGTCTATGGTTTACAACATCAATTGTTCCATTTTGACTCATTTCATTCCTAGAAAACTTTTCCTATGCTTTGTTATTTATAACACATTAATGATTTATTTCAGAATATATGGTAGTATTAAAATGATACATGCTAAATGAAACCTGGCAAGTCTTTTTTTTTTTTTTTTCACCCTCAGGAAGAAAATGGTGATGTAAAATATGTATAAAATCCACCATGTGGTGATGGAGTGCGGGACTTTTGGCTGATCTTAGAATTGTCCTTTCAATTTTAAATCCACACACCCACACAGATGATCATTTTAAGTCTCTCTTCGTTGTGAATGTCAAGGGAGAGTGTGTAGAGCGAGTATTTCCTAATTCCAAATGAAGAGACACACAAAAACTACCTAAGTCAAGGCACTTCATAAAGAAAAGGATGATGCTTTCATCGCTGAAGAGGCTTTATAAAAGTCTACACTGAAGACGGGAAAGGGAGGGGCCTTGTCGTATTCGCCAGCCAGCACCTTCCTTCATGTTTATATCAACAGCCAAGGCTGCCTCCTGTTCTGATGTTTACATGAAGATGAGAGGCAACTGGATACTCTGGCTCCATGCTGGCCCAAGGCAGAGCTGACAGCAGCAGGTAACAGCACCTGGATGGGGCTGCCCATGGGCCATCAGGGGTTCTAATCAGCTTCTCTTAGCTGGCAGATTTTTAACAGTGGGAATGTTCCAAATGTGTCAGGGCATATTTTTCAAACATCACTGCAGATTCATTCGTTATGTATTGCCTTTTTTTAGACCTTGACAATAAAGGGACAGTTTTAACCAAGGAAGGGAAAGAGAAGCTAGTGCACACTGATATTTTATGACATGCTAGGATCCACAGTGAGGTTAACCTATTTCTTTGAGATCTTGGGGGCCCTGTTATCTGTGACTCCTTGTTATTTTCCTTTCCATGACTCCAATTATATCTCCAAAGGCAGTAGATTCAAACTACACTTTCATGTTTATGTGCTCTAATTCCTACATATTTCAAAGTGCATACCTCAAGGCAGACTTTGAGGAAAAACAGGGCTCTGTACTCTGCTCCTACTGTTTATATATACTTGTGTGTGTGTGTGCCCCAACTTAGAATATAAATACCTCAAGCAGAAGAATCTTATCTTTGCTTTATTAGTCCCCACAGACAATAAACACCTGATATTTAACAATTTTTCATACATACATTAAAAAGACAAAGATCTCCAATGTCCTTTGTATGTGCTTACTGGAGCTTCTATGTGCCCTAGGAAGATATTTTAAAAACAGAATTCCGAGCATTAAAATTGACTCCTCCGAAATTTATTTCCTGTGCAGTAACAACTAATGTATTAAATTCTCAGGGTTTCTGTAACAAATCATCACAAACTTGGTGGCTTAAAACAACAGAAAATTATTCTCTCACTGTTCTGGAGACCAAAACCAGTTTCTTTAGGTCAAAATCAAGGTGTCAGCAGGGCCATACTCCCTTCAGAGGCTCTAGGAACAATCTGTTCCTGGCCTCTTCTGGCTTTTGGTGGCTGCAGGCATGCCTTGGCTTTCCGCCCCATTGCTCCATTCTCTGCCTCCACAGTCATATTGCTTTCTGTTCTGTGTCAGATTTCCCCACTGCCTCTCTCTTATAAGGACTCTAGTTATTGCATTTGGTCCCTGTCTGGATAATCCAAGATGATATCCCCATCTGAAAATCTTAATCTTGGGCTGGCCTGTGGCTCACTTGGGAGAGCATGGTGCTGATAGCGCCAAGGCTGCAGGTTCGGATCCCATATAGGGATGGCCAGTTTGCTCACTGGGTGAGCGTGGTGCTGACA
>NW_007727838.1:364539-395253 GCF_000696425.1 Galeopterus variegatus | reverse complement strand
AGCAGGGCCATACTCCCTTCAGAGGCTCTAGGAACAATCTGTTCCTGGCCTCTTCTGGCTTCTGGTGGCTGCAGGCATGCCTTGGCTTTCGGCCCCATTGCTCCAATCTCCGCCTCCACAGTCATATTGCTTTCTGTTCTGTGTCAGATTTCCCCACTGCCTCTCTCTTATAAGGACTCTAGTTATTGCATTTTGTCCCTGTCTGGATAATCCAAGATGATATCCCCATCTGAAAATCTTAATCTTGGGCTGGCCTGTGGCTCACTCGGGAGAGCGTGGTGCTGATAGCGCCAAGGCCGCAGGTTCGGATCCCATATAGGGATGGCCAGTTTGCTCACTGGGTGAGCGTGGTGCTGACAACACCAAGTCAAGGGTTAAGATCCCCTTACCAGTCATCATTTTAAAAAAATAAAGAAAAGAAAATCTTAATCTTAACCACATCTACATATTGTATTTTACCATCTAAGTTAATATACACAGGCTTTAGGGATTAGGAGATGGATATCCATTTAGTGGTCATATTCAGAGTACCACAGACGGTGAAGACATTACCTAACTAAAAACTAATTTCTTCTGGGGTGCAATAAATCCAGGGAAAATTGAAGATAAGAGGTATAAGCTGTGATAGAAAGAACCATCCTCAATAAAAATTTTGTGCTGACCCTGTGATTCAGTAATCAATGCAAAAGGGGGTTCCTGACTTCAGAAGAGAATTGTGCTCCAAAATTTTGAGTCAGTTGTTTACAGTTTAGATCTTAGGTGACTTTTCTATAGAGATAACAATACTTAATACTATTTTGATTCTAGTGAGCCACATAAAGCTAATTAAATGTAACTGAGGTATAGAAAGGATTTACTTTTGTCTTCTAAGAAGTTATTCTATGGAAATAATCAGAAATGCAAAACTCAAAATATGTGTGCAAAAATGTTTTTAGCAACATTATGTACCATAGCATAAAAAATGATGGGAGAATATGCAACAACATAGAAAGGTTTGTGTAAATTATAGAATATCCTCATAATGGAATGTTATGCAACCATATTAAGTTGTTGTAAATTTGTTACAGACATGAGAAAATGTACATACAACATTTAAGTGAAATAATGACAATATTTGTTTTGCTCATGAATCTGTAATTTGTCCAAAGCTTAACAGGGATAGCTTTACTCTACTCCACTTGACATCAAGTAAAGCAGCTCAAAAACTGGCATCAAGGGGAGTCTTGCCCACTCATATGTCCAGCAGTTGATGCTATTGGTCTGAACACCTCACACAGGCTCTCAGTGTGACCTATGGTTCCTCACAACACAGTGGCTGGGTTCCAAGGGCCAGTGTCCTAAGAATGAGAGCCAGACAGAATTCATATCACCTTTTATGACCTAGCCTAAGAAACCATTTAATGTCATTTTTGACACATTCTATTTATCTAGCCAGTCACAAGGCCTGGCCAGTTACAGTTGGAAGGAAAATAAGACTCTACCTCTTATGAGGCAGCAAGTTCTTGACATTAGAAATATTGTGTGGACAGTTTTGGGAAACAGAGTGTGCCACACAAGGACACAAGCTATACACAGAACATAATTCTGACAACGTTAAACATAAACATATAATTATCAGCAGATTAGAAGAAAGTAGTACTAGCATTTTATATGAATAGAGAAAACTAATAGTATTTATATCTTGGTGGTAGAATTATAGACTTATCATTTTTATTCTCTTTTTCATGTACTTTTCTGGATTCCCCATAAATTTATGAGCAGATATAATTGCTACGATTGAAAATATAAACATACTTTTTCTAAAAGAGAGCATGTGAACAGGACTTTATACAACACTCTCATATATAATACATCGCATGATCATAGCAATACTCTCATGGGCAGGAGATACTAAACTCATTTGCAGGCCAACAATCTGAGACTCAGTCAGGTTCACTGTTGGTTTGCGGTGGATCTGAACCTCAAATTCCAGGCTTTTGATTCCAAAGTCTTGTTTTCTACAGTACTCTAATTCCCATGGTTTCTCCTTAAAATGGGTTGGAAATTGCAGCTAATGTGTGTCATCCTCTAGGAGAGAATCTCTTCTGCCATCTCCTTGCTTCTCATCACCACAGTCATAGATGTGTCAGCCGCAAGCCAAGGCCTGCCTGCAGCCACCAGAAGCCAGAAGAGGCAAGGAACAGATTGTTCCTAGAGCCTCTGAAGGGAGAATGGCCCTGCTGACACCTTGCTTCTCATCACCACAGTCCCTCTCCAGGCCATCTCTTTTGCTTTCAAGGTAGATGTTGGGAAGAGAGAGAATGAAAAACCCTGGAGAAGCCTCTGAAGATGTTCAGGAAAAGAATGGGGAATGCAGAAGTTTGAGATGAGGACTTGGGAGAATTCTCTTCCAGTGGGAAACATAAGTACAGGGATGATTTTGGTTCCTGTTGAGCACAGGCTCAAACAGCACAGGTAAGGAGTGGGACATGTCTTGATCCTTGACCTCAGTGATGCTGAGACAAGAGAGACAAGAAAAAAGGAGGCAGAGATGACTTTCCCAAAGACAGCAGTTTCTGTAAAGCAGATGAGAAATTTCTCAGAATGAACTTATAAAAGAGTGAGTACCTAGATCTAGGAGCCATTTATAAATAAAGAATTTTTATAAGGTGGATGTTGGTAAATCAGAAATTACCAGAAAATCTTGAAAAAAAAGTGTACATTTAACTTGAGAATTCAAGGACAATTAAATGAATTGAAATGACCTAAACCCAAACTGTCTTCTGAGTTGAAATTTGTTTCAGGATGTGTTTAGATTCAAATGGAATATCCCACTTTGGAAAGAAAAGAAAAACTTTATAATAATATAAACAAACTGAAATAATAAAATCAACAAATGTATGTGCATATACTGGCATATGACATCACAAGTGGAGATTCTCTGTTGGAATACTGAGCTCAGCTGAAAAGAACTTGGCCTCCTTCATTTGGAGCCCTACAGTGTCAGCAGTTTTCTATCAACCACTGATTAGATGGCGTGCTCATCTTCCTTCCAGTAAGCCTATAGAGCTTATCTGACAATCTAAGCCTTTTTCTTTGGATTAGTAAATATTGTTTGAGTCCTTAGGCTAATTTTAGATTCTAGCCTATTTTCTATAGTATGATGAGAGAAGACAAACATTAAAATATAATCAAATTTAATTTAGTGATCAAAAGATCATTGTTCTATGCTTTGGAAAATCAAGTATTAAAAGAAGACATTATTAAATTCTCATAAATATTTCTGATTCTTTTTCTTCTGGGTACACTATATAATTACCTTTTCAACCTCCTTGAAGTTAAGCTGACCAATGCATTGGTTAGCGTAATGGGAGAAAAGGTGTTATGTCCTTTAAAAGTCAGTGCTCAATTCACCACGTTTTTTCTCCTTCGCCATGATAGCCAATGACGTTTCCAGACAGCAGAGCCTGTACCATCCTGGTCCCTGGAGTGAGAATGAGGTGGAACAGAGGCCTCTACCAACTCAAGATGGACAGGTAGCAATAATATGAAATAAACCTTTGTGGTTCTAGTTACTGAGAGTTTGGGCTGGTGTGATACACAACATAACTTAGCCTGTCCTGATTGAAACATCCAATGAAACTGATGTGCTTGGAATTGATGGCTAAGCATTTCTTGAGCACAGGAGTGGTAGAAAATTTGAATTGCTAGACGGTAAGTTTCTGCCCTCTTAAAAAACACTTATCAAAAGTAAATGGAAGACTTATGTCCACACAAAAGCCTGCACACTAATGTTTATAGCAGCTTTATTCATAATTGTCAAAACTTGGAAGCAACTAAGATCTCCTTCAATAGGTGAATGGGTAAACAAACTGTGGCACATCCCACACAATAGAATGTTATTCAGCAATAAAAAGAAGTGAACTATCCAGACACAAAAAGACATGGAGGAACCTTAAATGCATACCACTACGTGAAAGAAGCCACTCAGAAAAGGCTACATAGTATATAATTCTAACTAAATGACATTCTAGAAATGGCAAAACTATTGTGACAAGGGACAGCTTACCAGGGGTTTGTGGTGGGGGTGAAGGTGGGAGTAGGTGAAGCACAGGGGGAGCTTCAAGGTGTGAAACTATTCTATGATACTATAATGGTGGGTACATGTTATTACAAATTTGTCAAAATCCATGGAATGTACAGTAGAAAAAGTGAATCCCAACGTAAACTTTGAACTTCAGTTAATAATAATGTTTCAATATTGGTTCATCAATTAGAACAAATGTACCACACTAATCAAGATGTTAAATATAAGGAAAACTGGGAGAGTATATGGAAAACCTTGTAATTTCTGTTCAGTTTTTCTGTAAATCTAAAACTGCTTAAAAAAATTAAGTAAAAATAACTAACCAAACAAATAAATATTTTAACTGAGCTCAATACCAAAGAGTCACTTAAATTATACCAAGTGAATGTGTAAGTGGTGGCAAGTTGTTGCATTGAGGGTTGGTCTGGTGGGTACAATTGTGGAACATTTCATGGGCACAAAGTGTTATGAATCTAAATATTATCCAGGAGAGCACATGAAAAATAAATAAATAAAATTCTTGGAGAGAACAAAATGGAAGATTTAGGTAAATCATAGTTAATGAAAGGGAAGAATAGACTTTAAGAGTAGCATGTGATTTAGCCCTTCAGGCCAGAAATATGCCATCCTATGAACAGAAATAATGCTCCATCACAATGTTGCTTAAGCAGGTGACACTGGAGGAATGTGGCTTCTGGTGTACATTTATTTGGTGACCAGAAATAAGATAAATAGGAAAGATCCACTTTTGGAATGGCACCATGAGGAGCTCTGCAAACCTATTCTCTAATACAACATAACCAGTGAAAATACCTAAAAGAAAAATCTGAAAATGTCCCTAAGGGCATACAGCAAATGAAGAAACATTTACTCAAGAAAATCTACTAAGTCTTGGTAAGAATAGTGAGATTCTATGGCACTTGAGTCATGACCTGCTCCTTCTGCCCCTCCTCAGTTTAGTGTGATGAAGCTTGTAGAGTTAGGGCTGGGTCTGGAGCTCACAGACCCGACCAGCCCGTTGTCCAGACTGGGTCACAAACCCTTCACACACAGGTCTACCAGCTAGGTAATAGGAAAAAGGTCCTTGGAGCCGTGGGTGAAGAATAAATAGTCTTTATCTCTAGACCTGAGCTCTCCAGACCAGCAGTTCAGAGCCACTGCCTCACACTCTGAACAGCACACAAGAATAGCAATAAGCCAAAAATACAGGGGCGCGCATGCACACTAACTCCACCCCAATTTGTTTACAAACAATGTGCTCCCCAACCGGACCTGAGGCAGGGGGCCTGACTAAACCACTCTACTTTCCTCACAAAGCTCCACTCATGTTGAGTGTGGCCAACACGAGGCTCTCCGTCCCCAGCCTTCAGATAAGGGCTACAGTACCTCCTTGGGACTGGCAGGCCAGCAGCATTTCTCACACCTTGTGAAGCTCCATGTTACAGAGGCTGAATTCCAAGCGAGTTTCACTGAAAGGTGCTTTCTTCCTCGTCGCACTCTCCACTCTGAGGGCAGTCTACCCTAGGTGTGGCAGGCCAAGAATACTTGAGTTCGGTGGCCTTAATGTCAGCTCACTCATAGAGGTTCCCCGCTGGGAAAAGCAAGCCAAAAACACCAGAGGCGACTGCCCCGATCCAGCCCCCTCCTTGTAAAGCAGGGGCGTCACTCTGAGAGAAGCAGGAAACCATCTGTGTCCCTCGCTCTGGAGCAGTGGCTCAGAAATTGTGCTCAGGTGGTGAGGCAGGCTACAGAACAAAAGGAGGTATTACTCTTGCTAATCGTTAAGGCCGTTTAAGGTAAATAAGCGTGATGTTTTGATGGTATATTTGTTAGGTTTTTTTTTTGGGGGGGGGGGATGTAGTTGATAAGACATCTTAGCCCTATATAGTCTATGGCTTCATATTCCATTTCTACCAATCTACAACCTTATCCAAGGTAGAGCGATGTTGGGAAAAAAATCTGATTCTAAATGTGCAGACTCACAAGAATCTCCTTATCGTCCATGAGAGTATAAAAGTATGATTATGCTCTATTAATACAGTTAAGATGAGAAGCCTTGGTGGTTTGCTCAAGTTTGAAAAGTGCTTATGGGAAGAGAACAGCTTAGGGAAGGTGCCCTCTTCCTTGGCAAAGCTAGGGACACTGTACTTTAAACTTCTCTGTCCTGCTAAATACATCTAGCTGTCTCTATGTCTACTGTAATTACAAAAACGCCTATTTGAAAATGTCTTCTTTATTTGAAAAAGACAGCCTTGAAACCAGAGGCTTCCACCTCTTTCCTCCCCATGGCCTTGGGTAGAAATCATGAGTAATGTTGATTAGTACTACTTGGCTAGGAAAAGGCAGCTATTCCATCCACACTGCAAACAAACCTTTTCATCCTGAATATGATCTATATTTAGATTTTTCAGTGCCATTTGGAAAGAACTAAAACATAACAAAGGAGATTTCAACCAAGACCTTATTTCCTCTCTTGCGGGGTGGTGCTAGGAAATGAGGTTTACCTGAACAAATAAAATGCAATAGTTAAAAAAGTAGATGTTTATCACATTAATTTTATGGCATCAGAACAAAAGGATATCATGTCTATCAGCCCAACTGCACAGATAGGAAGATGAGCTTCTGCTTTCACATCAATTTAACACACCTTTATCAAACACTTACTGACTGAATCACTGAAAACTTGGTGACTTGGTCTTAGTAGATAAGTTGCCATCTTCAAAGCCCTCTAGCAAATGAACAATCATGAGCTGACTGGTTCATATGTGGCACCGGTTTTTGCATTTCCTCACCCACAAGGACTGAGATCTCCTTGGGGATCTGAAATAGCCTAATGCTAATTCCAACTCCTTCACTGAGGATGCTATCAAGGAGTTAGTCGTACCATACACACCAGGAGAGTATATTCTGCCTGTTTGATTCCACTTAGAGAACTGGAGTATTAAATTAATGCTAAATGATGTCAATAGATAGGTTCCTCTACCAAGCCCTACAAGATGAGGTATTGTTAGATACTTTGTTTTTAAGATTTATGCTTAAAAATGAACATCTAAAACCTATTTTCTATACTCCAACAGGTCATAGTTTAGTGATACCAGTGGTTTGTTGATATAGCATGAGTGATTATAATCTGATTTGATTTTTAAAGACTCTCCATATTAAAGTCACTGGCACCATTTTATAGCCAAGAATTGCTAACTGGTATAGTTCTCAAAAATTACTTAGGCAGTTTATCATTCAATACACTTGTCATGCTTTTTCACCATGTAAATAAATACAACAAAATTTGGTTGTGTACCTCTCATTCTAATGACAGCATCTATACATATAGCAAGGTGCCATTTTTCAACATTTTAATAATGTAGAACAGGGAAAAGTGTTTCTATTATTTGAACATTCTTTAGACAATGTTTATAAACCTGTTGAGAGAGAAGCTGCATGGATTACAATAGACCTATTTTAGTACAAGGAAACAGATCTCATCTTTGGGAAAATGTCTTCCTCCTAAATTATCAATATATTTGTAAAAATAAAAATCCCTTCACCATCAGCTCACAAGGAAACACAGGTATTTTTCTCCTAAATAAAATGGTCTCGATTACTTATTACATATGTATATTGCTTATTCTCAACTACTGTACTTATTACCTATACACATGTAGTATACATTTACATATGTATTTGTGTGCACACACACATTCATTTTTAGAAAATGATTAAGTACCTTTTTTTCTTTTATTTAAAATGAACTTAAAACCCACTGAAGTTGGATAAAAGTCCTCTTGCAAAATTTTATCTTAAAGGGTTTTTCCAGTTAAAAAATTTACAGTGAACAGTTACACACTGAATGATGAAAAACAGGCCATAGGCTGATTGTCAATTTGAGCTACGCTTTAAATTGCCCTGTTTCTAGATTCGCTAACTTGCTGGCCACTTTCTTTCTTTCTTTTTTTTTTTTCCTTTATTTTTCTGAGAAGGGCAAAATATCCTTGAAGACCTTTTGCTATTTTCTTGACCTGGGACTTTTATATTTATGGAAAAACTAAAAACCAGAGAAAGCCCACAAAATAAGCAGAGACAATGCATTTTTTCCTCATTTATTCAAATTCACTGCAGGAAGTAAACACTAAAAGATTAAAAAACAAAACAAAACAAAAAAAAAACTCACACAGCAGTATGTACAGTATGACATCACATGAAGAAATGAAATTTCTAATAAAAATGACAAATTATATTACTGAGCAGATCGCATCAAAATTGGTTGTGTAAACCCCAGAATTCTTACCAAGAATGGTAATGTGCCTGTATTACAGTATCAGCTAATGCTGGAATACTCCTGGTATGCTTCCAATGGGATTAAAAAATTCATGAAAGTAGTTGTGTGAATTCTTTATGTTGAAAAGTGGTTGACTTGATTTAAAAATTTTTTTAAGACCCTTGAATTCAAAGCACATTCTGTCACAAAGCTTAAACCACAGAAGTCATGTCCAGAAATGGAATACTGTCGTGTTGGGATGAACGTCTGATCTGACTTAAGACATTTTGCCAAATGCAGAGATGCACAGGGTCCCCCATGCACTTTTCATGCAGCAGGTAATCACAACTTAAATAAAAGGTTTATTCTATACATTTGTCCAGACTTGCAACTGTATACGTACATGCACAATTTTTAAACCTGTCTGATTATATTTACACTTATACATGGAATATACAGAAACCAAAGAGATTAAAAGGCTTTTCTGTTGCATTAGAACAATACAAAATATGTATTTTTTTGTTGCGGAAATCACTATTTACATCACCTTTAAAAACCGATTTTAACATCTTCATGTAACAAGTCTCTCTCTATATATATATACATATTATATATAATCACTATTTACATCACCTTTAAAAACCGATTTTAACATCTTCATGTAACAAGTCTCTCTCTCTATATATATACATATTATATATATATATATATAAAATATATACTCTCACCAGTTTACTCTTCTGTAAGATGCAGCAGAGAATAAACAGGTAATGCTACCTTACTGATGTCAATGAGAGCTGTAGTACCCTTCCACAAATGACTTCATTAGGAAGAAATTGTCTAGATATCTAAAATAGTTCTTGAAAATGTGTATATATGCACCCTTGTATCTACATATGCATAAACAAAGTGAATTTGTGGATGTATGCCCTTTCTCACCACTCTTCTTTAAAATCACTCAACTCAAATTGGGGACATGCTCTACTAAATCAGAACAGTATTCTTTGTGGTCATATTTATGTATTACATATTTTCATTCCTTTAGTTGTTAACAACAAAAAACAAGCAATTAACGACACACAAAAAGGAAGAAGAATAGCAATGCTGTCCCTTGATGTTCTTTTCCCTGACTTAAGTTTTACTCCCTTGTAAAAAGCCCATTTCTTCCAACCATGGGAGAATACCAACATTTTTTTCAGACATACTTCTACGGCTCCAGGCTTTTCACAATGACTGAGAAAAATGACTTGTTTAAAAGCTTATTTATATAGTGTAGACAATAAGATTGTCACAGTACGGACATGGAGTAGAATATATTTACTGGCCAGTGGAATTTTCATGTTAGAATAAGCATATGCCTTCATCTTTCTATGATGCATAATATTCACTCCTATTATTATATCCAGTAGCTATTTACAAATCATTGAGAAAAAAATAACCATTTAGGGTTTTAGATCATATTAAGAAACAAGACCCATTTTTAATATAAAAATCTTAGAAACAACTTCAAGTAGAACAACTTTAAATAAATTTCCTTCAATTAATATTACATTAATTACATAATAATTTTTGACAGGTCAGTTGCTAACCTGGTTCACAATTAAAAATATTATCTGATGAATGAATTGTAGATTGTAAAAACTGAACTTAAGAACAGACTTGTTTCAAGATCGAAACCCCATGTGGCTCAATAATACATTAAGTTCTTCCAAGACATTATCAATGTTTACTTTTAATCACTATTTTAAAATAAGAGATCTAATGGAGTGACTGTGTATAATTTCATTATGTATGTGTGTCCTTTGTACTTTTTTCATTTAGTCAATCTGAGTTTAGTGTCTTTCTTGGGTTGTAACTAAATATGTTAGTCTTTGTCAGCATTATTCTTAGGACAATGGTTTTTAACAGAAGTTAAGGATGTATTCAGAAGAAGTTTCCAAACTGTCCTGGAATCACCTGAGTTTGGTAAGTGGCCCTGTTATTCCATCCCTAAGGCTAGTTAAGTAGATGTTACTCATTAGAACACATAAATAATCACAGATTTTCCTGAGATGTCGAGCCAGATATGAAAGTTGTCCCCTCTACCCAATTTGTCATAAAAAGTATTCTGAACCCGATTTCCAAAGACATATGGTAATATACGAACGACAATATTGCAAGTTTTGAGTTGACGTGTGACTGTACTGGGGAAAACACAGGCATCAAATAGTTTTTTAGAGTTCTGAGAAAAGTCATAAGCAATGGTTCTCAAACTTCAATGTGCAGCCAAAACACCTACGGAGAGTGTTAAGATGAAGAAAGAAGACTCCCAGGTCCACCTAGCAGAGATTCTTGTTCTGTAGATCTGAGATGCAGCCTATGAATCTGCATTTAAAAACATCTCCAGATGATTCTAATGCAGGAAGTCTGTGTCCAGCTTTAAGATATCCTGGACATAGGACTCACAGGTACCACAGGAATAAGAGATGGTGAAATTTGTCTAAAGAAAAGACATTTTGCTTCTGTTAAAAACAATTTCTTAAACATTCAACTATTCAGGAAACCACCTGAAGATAAATGTTAACCTTCCTAATTCTGTAAAAGGAGGAGTATTAATTTAGTAAAGTAGTTAAAATACAAAAATGGAAATGTTTTTTTATTTTAAGGATCTATCAAACTTCCCTCAATTGTAATCAATTTTTACTAAGTAGTACAAGGTTTAAAGAAATATACTGAAAAGGACTGGGGTGGAGCAGACACATTGGGACCCACAAAACCCCCTCCAAGAGTTAAAAATAAATGTTTTTTTAGCAAAAGTGAAAAATGTAGGCATATTTTTTCTAATTTATTTTTGAATTGGATAATGAGATGTGAATCAGCACTAGGTTTTTTATTCAGTAATTATCCTTTAAAGAATTACCTAAGAATTTGGATGTTTAAAAATATGTTATAGAGGCTGACTTCAGAAAAGCAAAATAAAGTAACCTAACAGAGGCAGCAAAATGCATTAATCCACTATGGGTGGAGTTTTAAATTTTAATTTATGCCTATCATTTACGATTATAAAAGAATTTCATTCATAGGCTACTCACAGTTGATATCTGATGCATACAGAAGTGTTAAACAACCAGTTGCTAGTTCAGTAGTTTCCTCATGACATCTAATGTTAAGCAAAAATTAGTATGCATATTTAAACATCACCAGTAACCAATACTTTTCAAAATGAAAAAAGTTTCAATTATTCCATGCTTTTCTCAAATCATGCTCTTATTTATACAGATCTCAGGTTCATACTAATCAGTTTTAAAAAGATCCAAAGCTGGATGGCAGGTACATTTTATTCTGATTCTTTTTTTATTGTTAGCACATTTCCCAGAAGTCCATAAACTTCTCCATTTGCACTGTGTGGGCGAGAAGCATTATTTCCCATATGGCTATTATAAGGGCCTCTTAAATTAAAGAAAGAAGCTTTAGTTTCTGCAGGAGGTGGTAACTCTTCTTTGATTGTAATCTGTGAGATACTTTCGGCAGATGAAGGCTCCCTCCAAATGTCCTTGTCCTGTGTTTCTCGACTGGTAACAGAATTGCCTCCTTTCTGGAGCATATAATACAGTATTGGGTTAGTTTTGGTCAGTCGTGGACAGTCTTTTTCAAACTCATTCTTATCCACATCTGTAATAACCCACTTAATGGGTCCTTTCTCACTGGGCATAGAACACCCATTCAAAAGCCCGGATTCTGGTCTAGACCCTGCACAGCCCAAGTGTTCAGGGAAAGGAGGACTCACAGGAGTTTTTACCACTCCTGGGTATGAAAATGTCCTGTTATCCACACAACTGTTTGGCTGAGTGGAACTGTACATCAGTCCATTTAAAGAAGAAATGTTGAATTCAGGTTTGCTTCTGGTCATGTGATTTTTGTGTCCTTTCTTTTTACTGTCGATGACAGAGTTACTCCTGTGTGGGGACAAATCTCGCACACAGTTTTCTGAAAGAAGAAGCTGTTTGAGAACATTGAAGCTTTTGCTCTCTCTGGCCCAACTCCTATGTTCACTTTCAGTGGCTGAACCATGGCCAGCAGGATATTTAAATTCAAGTTCATTTCTGCTAAATTTCAGCTCTTCTTGGTTAAGCAAGGACCCATACAGTACTTCTGGAGCACTGTGATTACTTGCAGTATCGACAATGTTATTTTTCATCTTTTTAAATGGATTTTCTAATGGCTCAGTGTAAAGCTTCCTTTTTTTAGGAACCATGCAAAGATTCTTTGATTCTAGGGGTGTCAGTTCACTATTTCTGTGACTTTTGTCTGGATCATCTGCCAGGTAACCCTCTTGATTTTGTCTCAGCAATCGACTTAACAGACCGTTCTTTGAGAAAGAAAAGTCCTGAGGTGAACCAGGTTCTGATTTAAAGTCCTCAGACACTGGTAAGGCAGGTGCATGTCTCTGCATGGTCGGAGTCATACCTAAGAATGGGGCACTCGTAGCATCGTGGCTCAAGTGCACATTTGTATTGTGAATATGTAAGTCATCGCAAGGCTCAGATTTTATTTTCACCATCAATATTTGTTCACTTAAAGCTCTATCTGTATGTTCCTGAGTACTTTCATCTCTTGAAGGAATTTTCTCTTTCTTTTCACCCTTACCTTTGTTGGGGTTTCCCAGGAGCAACTGGAGGACAGTGCGTCTTTCAAGCAGATTTTCTATTTCAGAACCAGAAAGTCCTGGTTCAGGACCTGTTGGTTGACTACTGAATGCTTTATTTTCTTCAACTGCATTTGTTTTATTTGGGAGCACAGGGCTATTTAATCTATCAGTCATACCCACAGGTTTATCTATGTTTACACCTAACAGCTGTTTGCTAGGTCTCTGCTCTTCCACTGACATGGAAGACTGCATTCCACACTGTGCTAAATTTTGTAACAGCTTACTGGCACTAAAAGTTGCAGAGTTTTGTGCACCTTCATTTTGGGCTGATTTCTCTACTTGCGATTCTTTGCTTTTTGTAACATCCATCAAGTGGTTAGATGCAGTATTTGTTAGCTTTTCAGACTGAGTACCACAGGCATATGCTGGGGAATTCCATTTGATGACCAGAGAGTGTTGAGAAAGATTCATGGGAGACTCTGCTTTGGTTGATGTAAGTAATGGTGGAGTGCTCACTGGTGTAGTCCTGTTTGTACTGGGGCTTTCTATTACAGAAGTCCTCATATAATTTTGGGTATTGAACTTTGTGACATCGTGCACTCCCTGAGGGCTGGTGTTTTTTTCTACATTTTCTTCATTCTTATGGCCAAGTAGCAATTGAAGAAGTGTTACTTTCTGGTGTGAATTTAGCTTAGAATTCTTTGAGGTATCTTGATCTTCTCTGATATCTACATCTGGGACTTTTGGGTCCCAAGTGTTCAGCAATGATTGAGTTAAGTTATCCAGAGAAACAGGTTGATCAGTTTCTGGCTTTTCGATTCGGTGTTTGCAGGACAAGTCTATGGGAACACAGTTGGAATAAGAACTTTCATCACCACTGCTGTCATCTGTAAAACTAGGATTGTTATCCGAATATTCATCAATAGTTGTAGGTGTACTACTATCCTCAAAAATGCTTCCTCTCTCACTATGATTGTGTCCGTTCATTGGCTTAGGTATAGTCTGGCTTTTAAGAAGATGTAAAAGCAAACTATTACTAGCAGCTTGTTTTATATTGTTTCTTTCCAGCGAGTTCTTATAGCCTGCATGTTTGGGGGAAGAAGGAACAACACCCATTGGATTCTGAAATGTTGTAGCATTACTTTTGCTAGCCAATAGTTTGCTAGATGATGTTCTTGCCTGACCATTAAGATGGCTTGACATTCCTTTTGAGAGCTGGAAACTGCCAACATCCTTCTGGCCATTTTCTTGTAATCTGGCCATAGCAGCAAGTCTTTCACTTGCTGCTTGATTTGCATTTTGTGTTTTTAAAGCATGTTCCCGAGAATACTGTTGCAAATGGGCTTCGCTTGAAAGGAGTAATGCTAATTGGCTACAAGCTACACTAGGTTTAGGTGAGGTGGCAGGACTAGCCCTTTTTTCCACCATGCTTGCAACAGCCTGTAATCTTGCAGCACATGACAAGGGTTCACTCATGACCGTTGTTCCACTTTGTCCAACATGATGAGGTGACTCTACAAACCTATCTCTGATGAGGTTTTTAGTTACATCAGGAAGATTGGTATCAGGCTTTTGATCTTTAGCTTTACTTTTCTTTAACAAAGTTTTTAAGTGACTTGATGCAACACCATAACACCTTAAATCCTTCTCCACTTTTAAAGATTCATGACCAAGGGCATATCCTTGCTCCTTGAGACTCTGCCTAATTTGTTGTGACAGAGCAACAGTCTGCAGCCTAGAGCTGAATGACTGAAGCAAAGAGGCCAGTAATGTGCTATCCTGTTTGCCTTTAGGCACATTGTCAACCATGCCAGCTAGCAAAGCTTCCTTCTTTACGTTTAAATTTACGATGGAATCAGACAGCCTCTTCCGCTTTGCTGCATTCCAGTCCTCAGAAGACTGCAACAGTCTGGCTTTTTTGAGATGCAGCATGCCAGATCCCTGGTATGTTTGTGTATTGAGAACTGGACCATTACTTTGACAGGTAGGAAATGCATTGCCAGAAATGTTAAAGTTCTGATCTTCTTCATTGTGCCCAACAGACTTTTTGTCGACGGCAGTACCTGATCCCCTTGCTGCCTGATGCATTAGTAATCCTTCTAGGTAAGTTAAAACAATAGAATCCTGGTGCACATCAGAGCCAAGCTCTTCTCCATGAGTCATGTTCAATAGAAGTGTTCACAAGGGCTTGGTTTCTATTCACTTTAAAGAATGGTTTTCTGTGGGCAAGTTAGATATAACTTCAACAACTGAATGGCAGTTTATCACCTTCCATAGCAATTAGATGGACATGTACTGTTACATTCCGACTAGGATTTCTTCTAGCAATGACAAGATAAAAGGCAGGCAACTCCACACAGCTGATCAACTTCTTTCTAAGCAAGAAGCAGCAGAAGAATTTCTTAACATATAGGTCTGTAGCAGCAAGCAGATATAATCCTTAGTGAATATAGTGCTTTTCCTCCTTCATCTTTTGTTCCCCATTAAATGCAAATATCAATGTTCTAAAAAAGAAAAATAAATAAAAATAGTTAAAGAGGTGCAGAACTAGAATCATGCTATGATATGTATAAGCAAAAAAAATATAGCATCTGTAAGTATGCATATATATATTATACATACATATATATAAAATATACATATATATGCATTATAGTCACTGCTTTAGTAATTTATTTTATTGCCATTATGAAATTGGAAATCTCTACTGGATATCCTATGGGTTAATCAATATGGGTTAAAATGATCAAATCATTTAAAGAGGAGAAAATACTTTAATGTTATATAACTATCTTCCAAAGCCCACCAAGTTTTTGAATTTTCTTAAGTACCTTTCTATAAAGTAATGTGAATGCTAAGTCTCCTTTATACCTCTATAAGGGAACTAGAATTAGCTTCCTTACATTGGGCTATCATTTTTATCCTTTTAATCAATAAATCCAACAATTTGATACAATCAGATAATTCTTGCCTAAAGTTTGACTAGTATATGTGCAAAAAAAGAAAAAGAGATGCGTATGACATGAACTCATCTGGTAAATCTGATGTGAAGTCGAAGCCAACAGAACAGATTCTCTTCTGACATTGCCCCTCAAACACTGGACATTAAGTAATTTTTAGAATTTCTGTTTTCAAAGAAATGGAGGCACTAGTAAGTTTGCAATTATTTTATGGGCCTGTGCAAAGTGTGACAATCTTAATCATATTCATAAACATCAAAATTTAATCACAAGCTTATCCACCCATAGTTTTTACCATGACTTATTAAAGACAGAAAAGAATGATTCTTTAGATGCTCATTCAGGGCTATCAAAAGTTTAACGTGTCTGTGTTCAAATCCTTACTCCCGTACTCTATGTAGAACTTTTAATGTGAGGTCCATTCCTTGCAGATACAGAAGACAAGACATTACTACATACGTAAAGTACAATAAGAAATGTCTTTTATTAGTCAGAATTTGCAAAACAGTCCACTGATTTCTGTTATCTAAGAAGATACCAAACAATGTCCCATCACTAACATATATACAATTGAAGAAGAATTCACTGCATTTCTGAAAAGTTGTTAGACTTTCTGTCAGATTTAACCTAAAGAAGGGAGCCACCAGACCTTTGGAAGAGAAGCTGGAACAAATTCCATGAACTTTGTTATTCAAGATGCCAGAACATGCTGTTCAAGCTATTAGACCTCTTTGGTTCTATCAACAACTACCTTGATCATGCATGGAAATGAAAAAGTTAATTTTAATTTAAAGATTACCCTGTAGCTTTTTGGATGAAAATGCTTAACTGAAAATCAGACTTTAGGCAAGATTTATCTGATTGTATAAAACTGTTGGATTTATTGGTTAAAAGGATAAAAAATGATAGCCCAAGAAAAAGATATAGAAAAAGAGTCAGCAATAATTAAAATACATAAATTGCAGGTGTGCAAAGAGTAGGCTGAGAAAGAACTTTCTTGAGATTCCAAAGTCACAATTTTACAAGGTCTCTAAGCTTTGCAGAGCGTACCTAAGTAAGATGAACGTTTAAAGAGATTTATAATGATACTGAAATGAAATGATAAGTATGGTAGACCTGATGACTGGCACCCAATATCCGTTCTCTTTTCCCTTATTAAAAAAATTGATTTTTCAGGGAATGGGGAGATATTCCAGCTAAACACATTACTTTTTTCCATTCGTATATGTCTTACAATTGATGACATGTTGATTAATTAGAGGCATTTTTTTCTTTCTTAGTGGTGCAAAAATAAGGGTGCATTTTACAACTGATGACATCTTGGAGTTGAGGAAACACGGTTTTATAACTCTCTTAAAAACTGTTGATATATAATTCTCAACTAGTTAAGACATTTAGCAACCATTCAATGGGGTATGCAAATCCACTGTATTTCTCTCCATATCACAGCCAACCTTTTGTTTCTTGAGCAGACTGAAGAAAATTGGTCAAAGTAAGTCACATTGGTCATTTTATATTTGCTTTGTAGTAGCCTTAAAAAAATACTTCATGAAGCAGAATAAAATAAAGTTACTGGAGCATCTTTAGGTTCATATTATTCATGTGATATGTCTATTCCACTTTTTACTATGCATAATATAAGTTGTAAAATATCATTCATTGCTTTAAAATGAATTTATACATCTCTGAATTTACGAAGCAGATCTGGAAGTTGATTTAAAAAGAAAACAATAGTTCTTTTGCAAAGGGACTCCAATGCTGCACTTTACCATTTATTCACCTATCTTACCACTTATTTCCTATCTTAACAGAGAAACTAAATGACAGAGATTAATAATAATCATTTCTTAAATTAGATAACACTCAAAAACTGACTCCAAGAACACAAAATTACATATACAAATAATTTCATTAAACTCTTTGGGTCTGAGCCCTACGCTAATTATAATTAGTACAGTGCAACACACTCAATATATAACTGAATGTTAATACATTAAGTTATTGAATGAACAAACTGCTACTAGGAAGGAAAGCACTTTTATACACACACCCACAGACACCTCTTCTCCTTTCACCCTCTTAAAATATGGATGGATAAAAAGCTACAAGAGTTGCAATCACACACTCACTGTAACTTCATTATTATAAATCAAAGAAATGACAAAGCAATGGTCATACTAAATATTCAATTTGTTCATTTTATTTAAATCAATACCAACAAACTCTTATTGAACTCCCAGTCTGCCTGGAGATCTGTTTCAGTATTGGTGAATTATGTTTATTTTACAAAGAAGGATGTGATAGGTTATATCTAGAGGACTTGGCAAGGCAAACCTGTACCCCTAAATTTCTAAAATAGTCCTAATATAAAATTCTCCCCTCCCTACCTATGCTATTTCTTTTCATGTGACTTTGTTAGATCAATAAGTACAAATAAATTAAAAGATTAAATGGGATTTGAAAAAATCTTTTAAGATTGTTTTCATATTTTTTAAACAAAATTATAAAACAAGAAATGTTAGTTTAGAAAATATGGCTACCATAATATGTAAAAACACAGCTATGTGTATACACTAAGCTATCACACCTTCCTCTAGAAAAGCAGGCAAGAAACAAATTTAGAATAGATTTGAAGGGCAGACAAATAATTGCTTCCAAAAAATTCTGTCAAGGTGGTTATTTTTCATTAATTTCTTTGAAAAGAATTCCTACAAAAAGCACCAATTACATGAAGCAGTGGAAGTAAATGAGCTTCTCATGAAACCCGTTTTTCAATAAGATGAGTCTGTAAATCAAAGGTGTGGTTACTTGGAGAGGCTGCTTCAGGTGACACTCAGAGGTAACACTTACACCATTCTAGGAGAAAATGAGATGGCTAAGAAAGCAGGAATTCTGAGACTACTTAAGGCCTGAATTCACTTAGATCCTACCATTGAAAGCTTGTTAGGGAGTTGAGAGCCTAATTTCTTCAAATAACTTCCTTTTCTATCCTTCAAACAACTAAAGAGTGAGAAATCATTAAGAACCTTTCCTACCTTTTCCAAGTCTTGCCTTTTCATTTCCATATTATGGAATTTGAGAAATTTGGAAAAGAAAATGAGTCATAACACTTGGATATAATATAGCTCATCGGCACCTACAGATATTAGGGTCCATTGTAAAATATGATCACTACCTAATAAATAGAGGTCTTAAGGTTAAAAATGTTATTTAAAGTTATTCAGTGTTAGCCTGACTCATTTTCTTTTAGCAAAAAGACAATCACATCATTCTTGAAGCACCAACGTATAGTTCTCTTGTCTGGTTTTATATACATATTGCTTAAGAATGTTGCCAGATTTGCACTTGAGTACATTCAGTTACAAAATACCTAAATATCAACACATTTAAGAATTGAGTATTTTTAGGGATCTGGAAGCAATATATTTTAAAACTGGAAATAGTTTATAAAATACTGTGATCCAATGGCTTGCCATTTCCCTAACTTCAATGATAATTTTATTAGAGACTGAGGATGTATCTATTTGAGGATACTTAACATTTATTTCATAAACTCAATAAGAGAGAAATTTATTTGCATGGCATACATTTGTTAAATTATTTCTGAGTCAAGGCAACAGATTTTTCCAGAACTTGGTTTATGGAGGAAGGAAGGAACCAAGAGAGAAAAAAAAAAATACTAAGAACAAATGAAGACCTGATTAATTCTCCAACTCTCATAGTTTTAAAAGAAAAAACTTAATTTACAAACTAAAATAGTTTATATTATTAGCTTATTTTTAAACATTAAGTCGGTAGATATGACATGCTTATAAAAAAGTACTCATGTAGACATGACTTTGCTAAGACTTAATGAACACTAAAATGCATATATATGAAGTAGAAAAAATAAAACCTACCCAATAATAAAGTAAAGGCTAACTAAATGATGCTTGTTTCAACTTATCATTTCCAAAGAGTGATTCCACAAAATTTCTAGAAAAAATAACTGGTTTTAACAAAAAATTCTGTATAACATCTAGTATATCAAGAAATGACTAAATTTTTATTTTAGAATTTTCTTAAATCAAAATCAGCTCTTTATAATTTTAATGAATTTATTTTAACCATTGGTACACTAAGAAAAATAGTTATCATCAGTTACCATCTGGGTTCAACAGATATTTTATTCATATTTTAATCAACTCATGAATAATTTACAGAATAAGAATAAAGGAATATAAAACTTCATTAGAATTTTTAATAAGAATTTTAACATAGCACTATACCCCAATTCTCCATATTCTTCCTGATGTTGAAGGACCACATATTTGAAATGGCACTTTGAAACTGACAGCTCATCAGTAGTCATGCATGAATCTGGAAATATCTTATAAATACTGATTTTAGATTTCAAATACATGTCTAAAAAGTTCTAGGACTTCTAGGTCTTCTTTTTGTATGTATACAATTCAAAAAGTGTTACTTTTAAAAACTTCAACAACTAATAATTATGCTGAAGAGAGGTCAGAAATCTTGTTTCATAATTGCCATTTTTCATTTTTAGATTTATTAACAGCAATTTTAGTGATCAATCCAATTAATTATTTCTTCTTTGTATGATCTTTCCTTCCAATCTCCTTTATCATACACCTGTCTTCAGTATCTGTACAGTATCATTCATGTCTAGAGTGCATCTCTTTGCATTCATCTTCTGATTCATCTAACTGAAATATCTGAATATGTTAACTTCCTTCTCTTTGACATTATGGACGGAAAATGAAAAATACTGAATTCTCAATTGTGTTCAATAAAAACTTAAAACAAAATTGAAAGACTACATAGTGTCTACAGATTTTTTTTTTACATTTTTAAAAGATGATACAGTAAAATGAGGTACGTAATAAGAAAACTCAAAGATAGTTTAACAGTGAAGACTTACTCCACTATTTTATTATCCTTCTAGGCACTTCCATTATTTTCATTTTTTTTTAGCATGGTGGGAATAAATGATAAATTAATTGGCAGTAAAATGGCAAAATACTTAAAGATACAGGTAATATAATATTACAAAGATTCCATAATGTATTTTCTATTTATAAAAGGACCCAATGGACACAGATAAAAATAGCAAGATACTATGTTTTACTCCATTAAAAACATACTCATTAAAACTTTAAAAAAGAATATGTCATGTAATATGATACTTCCTACTAGTTAAAAATATTTTTTTTAAGAAACCCTCAAAAACTAAAACTGGGTCCTATGAACCCTGATAGTATACCAAGGATTAATGCATTTCATGACAATAAAATTCATGTCCAAGTGCTTAACAATGTTAAAATTACAAAGAAAATCTTCCTTTTATTAAAATTGTTTATAAGGATAAAAAATATTTAAATTTTATTTGAGATTTTACTGGCCCACTAGTATGCAGTAGGAAATTACTGTAATGAAGAGAGAGAATTATTATAAAATAATAAAATCAAACTAAATCATGAAAGAATTGCAGGGAATCTTGACCATATGTATATCGTATAGATTTTGAGAAAGATCCAAGTTTAAACACAGACTAGTTGAATGAAATAACTAGCAAAATGCTTAAATTAGAGAGTAAATTTTTTTTAAAGCTGTATTTTCTTTTTTTATAAGTACCTGAAAAGTATGAAATTACATTGAAATGTACTAGGGCTTTATCAATAGAAGACAGCTGTAAACAATCTGCATATTAACAGTTAACAAATGAGTGTCACGTTGATTCTCTGTAGTTAAACTATTTCCATTGCAATGTGTTTTACATTCTCTATTTGGAAATGGTTTATTAAGTACAGAGAAACTTTGCTGAACTTTTACACACATTAAAATGGTAAAATCCAAGTAATAAGATTTTACTTAGATAAATGAAGGATGCATCTAATACAATTCTCACCTGTGGGATTACTTTTGGTTGAGAATAAATAAACAATGACAAAGGTCTTTCTCCAGCTGTTTTAAAGAAAAGATTTAGTATCTTACTTGAACTCAAATTCTCCATTAAAAACACATTTAAATGATTAAACATCTTTGAAGTCATTTAGTATGCTATTTAAATTGTCTAAGGAATACATCATGACTTTCAATTGTTTCTATGAAATATCCCCCAATTTTCTTCTGCATTATCGAATAGTACCTATTTGAGTATTGAATTTAAAAGAATTTATGCAATGCAACTTTCATTAAGCATTTAGCTTTTGGCTCTTATTCCTCAAAGTGTAGAAGTAATTGAAGGCTACATAATTTTGTCATTCAAGAATAACTCCTAGTGGACAATAATTTTATCTACATTACACTGTGGATTATTTCAGGGGTGCTTTTTATGCAAAAGGATAATAAAGACATTAAGATGTTGCATTAAGCATTAGAAAAAAATATCTAAGTATTGAGAAGATTCCAAAGTCCTAATTATTGAAACTTTTATTTAAACAATACAGATCCAAGTAAATAATTCAGAGAAGTCTCGGTGTTTTCTAAAATGGAACTTTGAAAGGAAGTTTTAAAAGTTGAACAGGAAACAAAAAACCAAGAACAATTTACTAAAAGAATGTAACACCAAACATTTTATCCAAATGGATAAAATTAACTTTCTAAACCAAGGGCCAATGAAAAGTTAGAATACATAAAACCCAACACTTAATTTCATAGAAAAAGAAAGGAAAAGTAACATTTTAGATAACGGCCCTAAAGCTTCATTAAAAAATGATGACTACAGTGAACCCTCTATTACAAATAAAAAGTTAAAAAGTTGTTGAAAAAACATTATGAAAAAGAATTAAAGAAACATTCAAGTGTTGACATTTGACAGAAGAGATTAAGAGAAGGTGGAAGAAAGAATAAGCCTAAAATTTCATTTACTAGATTATACTTCTAATTTCTTGGAAAAATGAAACGAAATTAGTATATGCCTTTTGATGGAGTTTGAATTCCAAGATAACTTCTTTGCAATATTATCTTTATCAAAAAATAGATGTGTGGTTATACAATTTAATGGATACCAAAAAATGTATAAAAACATTTTGTCAGCTGAAGGCCTCAACATTTGAAATTAAAGTTTAAGTTTCTTGCATTCTCCCAGGGATTCTTGTTTCAGGTGTAAATATGCTTCAGAGATAGGTAACATAGAAGCCACTGACTGACAACTGTAGTTAATAAAACGGCTCCCCAGATTGCTGTCCATTACAACCTGAGGGACCTACATATTTTTGCCCAAGGCCAAATCTGCTCTAAATTTCCAGGTTCATCAGCTTCAACTTGCTTGTCAGCTACTTCCATAGGAGTGAAACAGCATCACTCACATTCCCTATTAAAAAAGACTCACTAGGAGACAATACTGCTTGACTAACTCAAGTGTTCAACACAAGGACATACGTGTCTGAGGGCCTATCCAACTCTAAAATTTTATTTCCACGATTCCAAGTAATTTGTCAAATTGTAGTTGATAAAAATGACAAGTATTTTAACCAGAAACATGGTATGCTGTCATAAAGTTGTGAAAATTGCCCTGACCAATATGTTTTATAGCCTTTTTAGTGAATTCTAGGGGAAGAAAATTGTTTTGAAATAGCCATACAACTTAAACACCCAATCCCCTAAAAGTTATTTATCTTCACTATTTTCTTCAGTAAGTTCACATCACAGAATTTCAAACAGACATTTGTTTAAAAGCTAAGTATGAGCTTATATTCAAGCCAGAACTTTTGCTTATCTTATAATGGCTATATACTGAACAAAATGAAAGATAAAGGTAAAGATTTAGGGTCCTAGATGACATAGATAACATACAAGAGAGAGAGATGAAATAATTGTCCTGGTGAGAGAAACAAATACCCCCTTTAAGTGATATAGCAAAATAAAGAAGGTCTTCTTTGTTCTTAAGGGCTAATATATATGAATCAGATTCAATAAATACACTGTTCATTTTACTCTACCTCTATAGTTTATCTTTAAAAATTTTTTAGATTTTATATCAAAATTAAATTAAGATAAAGAAGTTGGAGATTTTAAGTTAAAAATCAACAAGCTAGAGAATCAAAAGTGATAGAAAGAGCTAAACTTCCAAACAATTTCTATTTCAAAAATACAAGACATCCCTGGATGCTGTGCTGCGTTATTTTGAAAACTGAAAACTAGAATACTGTTAAATAAAATTAATTCTAACTACAATTTTTTAAAAATCCAGGACAAGAACTAATTATTATATGACAGGGAGTACATACAATATTTATCATTAGTGGTAATGTCTATTCACTGTCTTCTACTCTTCTCAAAGGAAAAACAGTTTCTCTGAAGAAACACAAAACAATCATTAAAAAATCATTTTGGTACTACATAAGTGTCAAAAGAAGAGTTTACATATAAAACCAACAGAGGATAGCTTCTCCTAACCTTTCCCAATAGCTTTTCAAAGTAACTGGTACTTTCTGTTAGTTTTCAAAAGCATAATATTTTCCAATCTCTATCAAAGTGAGAAATATAATGGAAAATGGACCCTTCTCCTGGAATTGTTTGAGTGTTTATAGTATACATACAGGGACATCATTTGAGATGGGAAAATAAATCCTATTAAGTTCAACTATGGTTTCCCCATCCCTAAAACAGATTTGACATATAGAAACAAGCACAAGGTCAAGGTCACAGATCAGCAAGAAAGATTACCAACAGAACTGATGTAACAGCTGGCATTTGATCAAAGCTCCTAAGGTTTTTAGTACACTTAGCAGATACTCAGCATTTACTCACAAAGTACACTCTGTTTTAAAAATGTTCCCTATCTTTGAAGACAAGATCTTCATGCACTTTTTATTATAAATGAATGTTCTGCTAAAAATATTGTATTGGATCATAGTATAAGAGAAGAAACCAGTGTACGCATTTCAAAATTGTGAATTTTTATCTGTGTATCTATGTGTGTACATATTCTTCCAATTTATTTATTTATTTGTTATAGCTGATCTTTGCGATGTGACAATTTTGAAATTAATTTGACTTCCAGGTCCCTGAATGCACCATGATCCCCTATACTTTCAGGCCTTTGCCCCACCTGATTTTGAAATTAAGATTATGTTCTGCGATATCCTGGGCCATTTCTTCCCAAATACACAGATTTAACTGATAAGTACTGGATCAACCAGGAAAGTTTTATAATATATCCACAGTCTTCCACGACAATTTCTAAATCAAACATATACAAAGAAACTCTGGTTATCAATAATAGCAACAAAAGTGCTTATTAATGGAATATATTATTGAAGAGTGAAATTGTCTAACAAAACCATGTATTTTGTTTCAGCTGTTCAAACAAGGTGTTGAATTTATCTTAAATTATCTTTATGAAAACAAGAGTTACGTGACAAATGTTCTTACTGAAGCATTCTGATCAAGAAATCATTTTTAAGGATGCATAATGTTGCTGGGGTAAATTTATACTATAAAAGTTTCCCTTGTTAAATCAAGTACCACCTGCTACAGGTTTATACCATTTGCAAAATCTTATGATCGTACACATAAATCTTCTCAATTATCAGTTTTTCATTTAGCAAAATTATTTATTTTTATTTTTATTTTTTGTCCTTTTTTGAGAGCCGCCGCACCGTGCTCAGCCAGTGAGCGCTGTGAGCGCACCAGTCATCCCTATATAGGATCCAAACCCGTGGCGGGAGTGCTGCTGCGCTCCCAGCACCGCACTCTCCCGAGTGCGCCACCGGGATCCAAACCCGCGGCGGGAGTGCTGCTGCGCTCCCAGCACCGCACTCTCCCGAGTGCGCCACCGGCTTGGCCCTAGCAAAATTATTTTAAATGAATTTTTAATTATTTTAAATAGGTTTGAATAAAAATTTGGCCCTAGCAAAATTATTTTAAATGAATTTTTAATTATTTTAAATAGGTTTGAATAAAAATACCAGAACTGCACTATCCTAGAAAGACTTCTAGTTTCTCAACAACAAACCAAAGTAAAAAGGAAAAAATTATATCAAATTAAATATGACTGAAAATGAAACTTCCTTTACCAGGCAGAAATAGACTGTGGAGATATTGAAATACATCCAACTTTGACGCAAAATCTATTGACATATTCTTTGAAAACAAACAAAATTCCTTATAACATACTAAAAAAAAGTCTTTTTAGAGGAATAACTTATCAATTAATAAACACGTTTTTCTTTATGTGCTACCTGGGTGAAAGTACTGACTTGCTGTGAATGGACCATGAACTTTGACATGATTTTCCAGAAATGGTAAACATTATGTGACACCACTCTTGCCAGTACTGGCTCAGAACACAAAGATGTCTATATTGAAGGTTTTATTCAGTCTGTGGAAGAGAAATATCACTACAGACACGATCCATGGACAGAGAGACAAAATGATGAGATCTGTAAAGGGAGGAAGTCAATACAGAGTCCCATCCCAGAGGATTAACGAACAAAAAACAAGACTACTATATATAAAATGTACCTAGAGAAGTTCTGTATCTTTACATATTAACAGCTAACATTAAAATATGTCCTTTAACTAGGAAGATGAAGCTACTGGCAGACCATCAGTAGGCTACTTACTTTAACTGTTTTTATTTTTATTGAGGAAATTGCCCACATACTTTTCCCTGACCTCTCTTTGCCCATCTGTGCACTTAATAAAATGTCTGAAGTTCTCAGTACCTGTAGCAGTAAGTGCTAATCGGAGACCCAGCTTGCTGCTGTCCAGGTCTAGGCATGCACAGTCTGTACAGCACGGACTGCCTATACATAGTCCTTGCTGTGGTGCCAGCCACTCACAGAGAGATATAAATTTAGGTGTGGGGAAGTAAGGAGGTGTTAGAAGAGGCTCCAATGAGCTGGAGAAAGAACAGGAAGAGCACTAATCTAGGGACATAGGTCAGGGCTTTTCTGACTTAATTTATAGGACCAAAAATATTTCAGAACTACTTTCACTTTAACAATAAGATCATTAAAAACAGCTACTTACTATCTACTATTAGCATCATTTAATAAAATTAAATCATTTGAACATCAAAAAGATAAATACTTTAGCTTTTTGAAAATCTCTTGTCATTCTTGGGGTTGTTTTGTTTTTTGAGATATAATGCTAGAAAAAAGAATGGCATACATATACCTTATTAAACATTTTGAACTACTAAAGTCAAGTATTTAAATTCTTACATCAATATTTCCTACTGTTTATATTTTGCATTGTGTTTTGGTCTTTACTGTAATATATATAAAATGAATGATTTGTTTTACACTTAAGTTCCTGTCATTACACATGAGGCTGGCTATAAATAAGATGACAGGGAAGAAACTGTGCTATAGAAGAGGAAAGAAACTTTCCCCCATTTGACCATATAATCCCTACCATCATCATCAAGTGATGAAATATATCAGACTTAAAAATGCACAGAGAATCATATAAGAAGCGCCATTTACCTAAAATCAAGCTAAAGAACTAGGACATCTTTTTCATTCTGTAAGTCTCAATTGAGAACTCACTCCCTCTTCAGGCAGCCTTCCCTGAACTCCACAGGCTAAAGACAGTTTTTTTAACTCTGTAACTCCACAGCACTCAGAAGATCTTTCAATCATCTCACTTACATAATTGTATTTTGGTTTGCTTATGTCTGACTCCCAATTATAGCGTAAACTCCTTATGAGCAAGAATTACATCTTTGCCAATCTTTACATCCTGGCACCGGGCAGAGGTAGCATTCCCAGGAGAACATGCAGCAAATCAACCTCTTGGAGCCTCTCTCAGTCTAGAAAAAGAGCAGTGGGCTATCATAATTTTAAGGTACATTAAGATTTAAAATGATGAGTCATTTATAATGTTTAGTTTCAAGTTCAAGATATCTTTTTCCCCTGAATATAAACTAACAAAAACATTACAAAATTAAAGTATTTTATCCTTTACAAGAAGTTCTGTGGGTGTGGAAAACATGCGTGACTAGTATCTGGTAGAAAAACAGAAGATTTAAGTATTTTAAAAGTTTTTAAAGTTTATTTAAGATAGTCTTTATTTTAATATTTGTTTACAAGGAACTGATCATATTCATTTAGTTTCCTTTATCACTGTTTCCCCAGTAAAGATTAGTAAGATCTGGTATGCATATAGGCCATATCAAGAATGAGTATGTTTCAAAATACTGGTAACTGTAGCATTAAGCTTTTCATCATTTTTCCCTCTCAAATTAATTCCTCTATAGAAAGATGAATAAAACCCATTTAACAATAAGAAATGAAGTATTACATCACGAGACTTATTCCGTAAAACCAGACAAATGCAAGCATTACAAAAAATAATAATAATGAAATTGGGAAAAATAATGTGTTTTTTTTTTTTCTGTATCAACCACAACTGAGAAAGTGTTTCTTTATGCTCATTTTAAAAATCAATCATTGACGTACATAATAAATGCATGCCAAAGAACTTGAGCACTTTAAACTGTGTGATAAAGATTAAATCAAATTGGTCAAAGCTATTATTTTTCATTAGAACCTGTATTTGTTGAAGAGCTTAAAGTATGAGTTTTCATTGAATCTGGCTAAATAAAAACAATATCTTGCCATAAAGTAATTCAATTAGAATATATGAGGGGTCTTCAAAAAGTTCATGAAAGAATTTATATTATCTTTTAATTTAATTTTTCCAAGAACTTTTTGATGTACCCTCATATAAAGTAATCAAATTGCATTTTAAAGACTGTAAACCTAAAAAACTAAAAACCAATTCAACAAAAACAAACATGATTCAAGTAGGTCTTGAATAGTCAAGATGAGTCAACATGTCATTGCCATGCTTTTTCTACTACTTATTATATTGGTATGTTGCCATTAATAGAAATACAAAATCAAGGAGATTCACTCCTTTGACCTGTATTGAAGAGCTGAGCTTCAGGTCCATTCATGATTTGTGGCATGGTATTAAACCTTAATAATGTTTCTCAGGTCTGAGAAGGCTAAGAAGTCATGTGGGTCCAGAAGAGATCTAACTTTGATGTGGATGGATAAAATTTAGAAAATCCATTTTCTAAAGTGTACAGTAAGATACTCTTTTGGCATTCATTTTCAAGATAATACACTATCAATTCAAATTTCCGTGACTATCATAAAATAGACATTTTTGGGAAGACACTATTCACTTGGACTAATGACACCTTTTTAAAACTGAACTGGCAAACATCTTCATTCTCCATAATGCTAGATACTCAAATTTGTAAAACCATATAAAATTGGAAGAGCAGTTTTTATGAAGCAAAATCTATTTTCCTCTACTGATTTTTTTCCACCAGCTATCATTTTCCTAACAGGATGACTTGTAAAGCAATTATCCAAACATGACAAAATCATAGAATTTAAAGGTTAGAAGAGAGGTGAAAGGTCATCTGGCTAGCTAATCATTTCGTCTGATGCTTAATCCCACTTAAAACCTATTTGCTAACTCTGGTTGCCTAGGTTATTTTTGAAAACCTCTATGGACCATGTACTGTCTTCCATCCAAGGTGTTATCTTTTGGAATCACATGGCTCCGGGTTCCATTTCTGGCTTTTCCATTTGCCAACTGTTTGAACTTAGGCAAGGCAACTACTTTCAAAAGTGTTACCATTTATAAACGTGCACTTCACAGAGCTGTTGTCCGGAATAAATGTGACAATGCTCACACAGCCTGGCAGAGAGCACCACCATAAGGGCTGTCCCTTACTCAGACAACCTGTTCCCTATTTGCACAATTGCAACAGTTCGAAATGCTTCCTTGCCTGGACTATAATCTGTCTCTTTTTAGTCTGATCACTGGTCCCTTTGGGGCCATAGAGAACAAGGCTAATCCTTCAGTTATCTTTCAAACATTAGAAAATAGCTGCCATATTCCACTGACTAGGTCTATCACCTTGTTAAAGTCTACATAAGACAGTTAAAATTCACTGTTGACAAGAGCCTAGTGAAGGGCACACAAAGGAAGATAAACGTTCCTGGGCATCAGTCTGTGGTGTGTGCTGCAAAGATGAAATTCTTTACAAATTATTCACTGGCCAAAGTAGTGTATAAAACCTCCTGGGAGTTCTCTGCCACAGACTGATGGCTCCTACTAAGTGTACTGTACACTAAAAAAGTCCTGCTTTTTCATAAGTGTTTTAAACCATACTCTACTTCCTCAAATGACATACCAGGATATATATTCTTTGATTCTCCTCATTGACTTAGATGATATATTATTTATCCTCATTCACATTTTACAACACAAGGGCACTAGAGGTCTGAACAACTGAATGATTGTTTAACTGTCCAGTAAGTGGCTGATCCAAAACCAAATCATGGTCTTCTAAATTCTAGTCTTTCCCAAAGGCACCAAGCCTATACACTGGGGAAGAGACTGCCTCTTCAGCAAATGGTGCTGGGATAACTGGATATCAATACGCAAGAGAATGAAACTAGACCCATACCTCTCACCATATACTAAAATCAACTCAAAATGGAATAAAGAATTAAACATACACTCTGAAACAATAAAACTTCTTAAAGAAAACATAGGAGAAACACTTCAGGAAGTAGGGCTGGACACAGACTTCCTGAATACGACCCCAAAAGCACAGGCAACCAAAGGAAAAATAAACAAATGGGATTATATCAAACTAAAAAGCTTCTGCACAGCAAAAGAAACAATTAACATTAAAAGACCACCAACAGAGTGGGAGAAAATATCTGCAAAATATACATCTGACAAAGGATTAATATCCATAATATACAAGGAAATGAAACAACTTTACAAGAAAAAAACAAGTAACCCAATTAAAAAATGGGCA
>NW_007727838.1:296080-364529 GCF_000696425.1 Galeopterus variegatus | reverse complement strand
TGACATGGATGGACCTAGAGAGAATTATATTAAGTGAAACAAGTCAGGCACAGAAACAGAAATATCACATGTTCTCACTTATTTGTGGGAGCTAAAAATAAATAAATAAATACACAAACAACGGGGTGGGGGGTGGAGGGAAGAAGACACAATTACAATTCCTTGAAGTTGATACAACAAGTGAACAGAAAGGACATTGCTGGGGGGGGTGAGAGGGAGGAGGGAGGAAGGTTTTGGTGATTGGCCACAATAATCAACCACATTGTATACTGACAAAATAAAATTAAATTAAAAAATAAAAATAAAAAAAAAAATTCTAGTCTTTCCTATTACCTTAAGTTGCCAAAAACTATCAATAAAAATGGATTAAAAAACATTTGGTAAAGTAAACACTTGTACAGCACTTTGACAATTTTATTACTTTTCCTCCTCTAAAATCTTGTCTTTGCTATTGTTAAGTCTCTCTTTTTTTTAATTAGAAAGGCCACAAAGCACACTGGTTAAGAGAGCAGTCTCTGGATTTCTGACTTGACAATTCAGCAGTGGGTGACTGCGGTTGAATTACTTATCCACTCTAGGGCTCAGTTTCCTCAGCTGTAAAAGAGAAATAACAACAATATTTACCTAATAATGCTGTTTTATTAAATGAAATATGTATGTAAAACACTTAGTATAATATCTGACATTTTCTAAACACTTGATGAAAGTTAACTATTCTGTTACTAATAGACATAGCACCAGACCAGAGAACTTTCTTAAAAAAATTTTTTCACTTGCTAGTCACCCCATATAAAACTCTTTGAGGGTTGGGGTTATCTTTTGTCTTTGTATCACCATGCCTGATACTTTAGAGGCACCCCAAATTATCTGTTTAATCCTTAAAATATTATATACAAGTGGTGTGTACCATGCCTGATACTTTAGAGGCACCCCAAATTATCTGTTTAATCCTTAAAATATTATATACGAGTGGTGTGTGTGTGTGTGTGTGTCTCTGAAAAACTAAAAAAAAATTAAGCATTTGGATCTGTGAAATAATTGAATAACCTAACTAATTACCTCTTTAATTTTTGTAATTTTGTAAGACAGGTTTACTTAAAGCAAAGAGTAATTTCATGTACAAAAGACACCTATGATTTCTTCCTTCCCTAGGCCTTTTTTTTTTTTTAAAAAAAAAAGGACTTGTTCCCTGACCACAAGCCTTAGGAGAATAGACAAACACGGGGAACCTGACTAAAGTGGACCAATCATTTCCTCTCCTGAGATCTGGAATTCAGACAAAGAACACTTCATTTTGGGGGGCCTTAATGAGTCCACACTTCACAGATTAGTACCCAAAGGAGTCAGTATGCTGAGAGGGAAGAATGGAGTATACACCTATGGACAAAAGCAGAGATGAGGAAGGCAAAATGGAAGAGAGAGAAGAGACTAAGGAATTGTTGGTTTCCCTGTTTCAAGGAGGTGGAAAGAACCCCCCTCACTGGGTTCATAAAGAGCCTACTGCATACCTCTAATAAATCCCTCTGTACTTGAGCTTTGACGGGGCTTCTCTTCCATCTAATCCCACCATTCCTAAGATACTGTAGAAATGTTATATGACAAAGTACACCTTTTAATCCATGGTCCTAAAGAACTCTGCAAATACCAATGCTCTTTTTTCTCACATTTCTTACCTTTACCTCATGTGTGGTCAAAGAGCATCTTGCATCTCAGATTTTCAAATGGAGAAAGCTAATGACACAGAGGTAAATAAGACATTCAAGGTCATACTTAGAGTTTGTAGGGGCAGAGCTGATAACAGAGTTTCATATGTCTTATTCCCAGGGTCCTGCACTAACCAATTCTGCAGCTGCCTCCCTCGACGGAACTAAAGTATGCCAATTATCTAAACTGTGTAGGAAACATTGACCAAAACAGGGGTTAATTGGACATTGGCTGTTTTAATTCCATAATCAGCTCTTTCCCTGAGCTACCCTGGGAGTGAATAACACATCTTTCGCAGGAATGGGAAGGAGGCCAGCACAGGCCATCTGGCTGAACATGTCCTTTTGTCAAGTTATCCCCGCAGCTGTGTGAAACTTACTGATGTTAAAGAACTTTACAGTTTAATTTGTTCTATCATTTTCCCCCTATTAAATTTAAAAGTAGATAAATCTTTATTTTCATATTAGCCAAGCAGTTTCACTGACTCTGAAGTTACTGAATATACATGAATATATGTATTTTATGTGTGTGTAGGTGTGTGTGTTTGGGCTGGGGATTGTGGGGGTTGAGCCTGAAATTTTTTGATGTTAAGAAAAAAATTTTCCCATATTCAGAAAGAGAGCTATTCATTTAGACTATGGATACTAGAAAAGAAACAAAGATTCACTATTCTTTTTGCATGAAAACTAAATCAAAATATTGGTTTTCCTATCAATCAAGCATGAAAGAGCACAGGTAGCTCATTTCCTTGCCCATTTTCCTTACTTCTGCCACTTTAATTTTGCTAAGACGACAACAAAATCTGGACTATTAAATTCAAGAGTACTTCCTAATAGCTCAAAATTAGATGCATAGCCACCAAGTGGGTTCAAATCATGATTCTAGTGCCACTAGCCTAAGAGCTGCTCCAGTCCATAAACCTATATTTTTTGCCTCCCATACGTTCTTTCTTCCTCCCTCCCTCTAACCCTCCTCTCACATAGTTTACTCTCTCTTCTTTTTTCCATCTTTTAATTCTCCAGTCTCAAATTAATTCTGTCTTACTCATGAACACTGCTGGCATTCAAAACTATAAAGGCTCCTGACACTAACATGAAGGCCACATTCCCTATGTTAGAAACAGTACATAGGGGCAGGATGGGATGGGTTACAACTGTGGGTCAGACTAGGGTTGTCCAAGCCCTAGATGATGAGCTCTGAGCAAAGTTCAAGAGGATCTGGGGAGTGAAAAAAGAAAGGCAAGCTTAGAGGGAATGCCTTTACCCAATACACAATCTAGATACTACATCTATTAATTAGAAGGAGGAAAGAGTCCATGCCAAGGAGCAACAGCTAGAACCAGACAAGAGTTGATGAAATCTTAAGGGAGATGCTAGTATTCAAGCTATATGTGTGAACAGGTATGGAAAATGAATTACTAAAGTGAAATCTAGCACAAAGGGTGGATGTACAGTTATGTTGAAGTTGGCCAGCAAACAAAGACCAAATAGTTCTTCCTCAGAGGGCCAGATAGCAAAATATTAGATGAGGGAATCTTAATAGAGCTAACTTCTACCATCCCTAGCAAAATATGCCCCTCTTTCTAATGGGTAATGGGCATGCCATCTGACAGCAGGCAGCCATCACACTGTGCCTGCAGTCAAAGTTGACTAGTGAGGCCGAGAGGGAAGAAGGGTTACCTGGGTCAGGCAAGACCAGCTTGCCTGCTTCCCACCTAAGAGCTTGTGGTGCTTCTCTTGTCTCATTTGCTGCTATAAACTACTGGGTTTCCACATGTCTCCTGTTCTTCTTAAATAAACTTTGGTGGCTCCTGGTCCCAGATTACAGCCCTGGCTGAAAATGTTTTGACAACAATTGCCTCAAGGAAGGAGTCAGAAATAATTATTCCATGGTGGAATAATATAGAAAAAGAAGTACAACGCTCCACTGCTGTAGTTCTCCGACTACTTCTCACTCAGTTCCTTCCTGCATCTGATGCAACATGTCTCTTCTTATTAACAGGACCTGGACGGGATCAAGAAGATTCTGAACCTGTCCATGCAGACCAACGCTCAGAACTCAGGGACTAGGAGAGATACTGAAGAAAGGAATAAGTGAGTATTATTTTCTCCTCGTGTGTCATTCTACTCATTAAAAGCAGAGGCTCAACAAGATCTTAAGATTCTACTGTATTTCCCTGGGTTTAAGTTATTTTACTTTATTTTAACAGCCTTCTTGAGAATGTTCTTAATACAGCTAAACCTAATCACCCCATCTTTCTTTGCTCCATCTTTTAGAACTAATGTTCCTTTCAGTCATTAACAAAATGCCTATTTTATCTTCCTTCTTACCCACAAAAAGAGAGACCATTTTAGGTGTCACTCCAGATTTTTTACAGTTGAGCTTTAGAGAAAACTACCATGGATCCCAAAAGGAAAAAAAGTATTTGCATAAATGATACCAAATTTTCAAAAAGTGAATAAGAAAATTAATACATTCTTCCATGGAAAGGAAGAAACAAAAGGAAAACAAGGTGGTCACTGTTCCATTTATTTTCTCCGCAACATTCTTAGAGCCCAGGCATGTGACAGAGATTTGCCAAAGTATTCCCAGTATTAAAGGGCAAAATAACTGAAAGTGTTGTCTGATTTACATCTAAGATGGCAAGAAACCTCATCTGGAATAAAAAGATGCTTTTCCTTCAATTTTTTTCTTTTTCTCCTTCTCTAACCAATTGTCTGGCTAGGACAAGGGCTACTGCGAGGCTAATGTTGCGAATCCTGCTCACAGCACCAACTGTCTGGCTCTTAATCCTGTTCATGACGCCAATTGTAAAGCTAGGCAACCACGCTAGTTGTTGGGCTCTTTTACCTGCCAGTAATCTTGCACCGACTAGGCCGATGGTTGAGCTAGGGCTGGGTCTGGAGCTCCCGGACTCCTCAAGCCCATTCACAGACTGGGTCACAAACCCTTCACATGCCAGGCTGGGTCACCAGACCTCTCCAGGCCACGCTGGGTCACCATACCCCTTCACACAGGTCTATAAGCTACGTAACCGGCCACACGGTCCTTAGAAGTTGCAGGTCTGGAAAAATGTGGCCGCGCAGTAGCCTTTGTTCTAGCCAGACAAATTGGCATAGTTAGTTAGGATTACAACACATTTGGTGTAGCCTGTGACAGGACTCTGAGCAGGTACAGGAGCTAAAAGCCCTTGGAAGAGGGAGGGAAATGCTGTGCCCTATGGCCACCTTTCTGTTGACTGAGACCTGGCTACTGCACACTGTACTGCAAGGGAGCATAGACCAGGGACTAAGGTAGAAAACCCCTTGGGAGGGGGAAGAAATGTGGCTGTCTTTGAGCATGTGGTGCCCGGTGGCCACTTTTCTGCTGACCGGAGCCTGGCCTTTGCTCACTCTGCTGCAAATTGATTGAGATTTGAAGTGGAAAGCAGAGTTATTGGCGGATGATGTGCAGCTACTGGCAGATTTGAGACAGAAAGCAGAGGCGTTGGAAGCACAGATGAAACTCCTGGAGGATGATGTGCGGTGACTGGCCACTCCTGCCTCTCACACCAGGGAAGATGAACAAACCCAATGGTGAGTTGGGGGAAACCGTGCATCTCTAGGCACGACCTGTTGTGCATGAGAAATTGAGGCACGAGCAGCCTATGGGCTGGATGGACAACCGGTGGGTGACCCACGGGTGACCCAGTTCACTACTTATGTCCCGTATACCCAGGTTGAACTGGTTGACTTGGGGAGACAGTTCAGGCAGAAACATGGGGAGACCTTAACTGCTTGGCTGTTGTGGTTATGGGACCTAGGGGTGAATAGTGTAATGTGCTCTGGTGAGGAGAGAGAGAAATTGGCCTTAATCACCATGCACCCATCCCTGAGACAACGGCTGCAAAATAGCCACAGATATGCACCCGGACGAGGTAATCACTCCTTAATGGAATGGGTGAATTCAGCTACCCAAACCATGTAGGCAAATGATGGGGAACTGCCCAAGATTGTTAGTAAATGGCAAATGTATGCTGAGCTGGTCCAAATCATTCGAGAGCTGGGGATGTGGCAGTCTATGTTTAATGTGAACACTCATGGCCCAGACGATGAAAACTTTACAGGCAGCATGAGAAACATAGTGCTGCAAAAATGCCCAGTCAACGTCCTTTGGGTCACTGATGGCCATATTGGACCCATACACTGGTCGTCCTATACATGAGGTAATGACCATCATAGCCAGCTTGGGTGAAGTAGAGGATGGAAGACAAGCAAAAGGGGTCGGAAAGGTGGCTAAGACCAAACCCCCAAGAAATGCTCGGGATTTTATCCCAAAGGGACCAAGCAAGACTAGCCATAAGCAGATATGGCTTGACTTGCTTGCAGCAGGGGTTGATAAAAGGAAAACTGACCAGCAGCCAAATGCAGTCCTGTTTGCCTTATGGCAGCAATTGCGCCCTGAACAGCATTTTACCAAACGTTAGCAAACAGGTAGCAAGGTATGCTCAGTGGATTTAAAGGACTTTTTGGTTGCTCTCGAAGAGGCGGATGAACTGTTGTATTCTGATTAGGGAGCAGGCCAAGGTACTCATCTTTTGGGGGCAGGTGAGGACCAGAGGCCTCATGCTGAATTGGCAATATATTGGTCAAGGATGAATGTGCAGCGTGTTTTGGCATTGGTGGATATAGGTGCAGAATGTAGCCTGATATATGGCAATCCAGATAAGTTTTCAAGGGCCACAGTTCATACAGATGGCTATGGAGGACATACTACTGAGGTCAAAGCTGTGTCATTGCCATTGGGCATAGGAAGATTACCTCCTCACGTATATACTGTATATGTATCTCCTATAGCTGAATACATCTTGGATATGGATGTACTTTATGGCTTGCACCTGCAAACAACAGTTGGAGAGTTTCGGCTGCAAATACGGTCAGTAAAGCCTATGTTACGAGGATATGCTGAACATGACCCACAGGTGTAACCCAAGCCAAGATGTGTAGTTAATGTAAAGCAGTATCGCCTACCAGGAGGACATGCAGAGATAAATGCTACTATATTGGAATTAGAGAATGTTGGCATTATTCACCCAGCTCAGAGCTGACTTAATGCTCCGGTATGGCCAGTGAAAAAGCCTGATGGTACCTGAAGAATGACTGTAGATTATCGAGAACTGAACAAAGTAGTGCCTCCTTTGCATGCAGCTGTGCCTTCAGTTCATGACTTGATGGATCAGCTAATGACTCAGCTGGGGACCTATCATTATGTATTAGACCTTGCAAATGCTTTTTTCTCCATTCCAATCTCGGCTGATAGCCAAGATCAATTTACCTTCATGTGGGAAGGAAGACAGTGGACCTTTCAAATACTGCCCCAAGGTTATCTGCATAGCCCAACCATCTGTCGTGGTTTGGTGGCTGGGGACCTAGCCAAGTGGACTAGGCCCAGCACTGTTACAGTGTTTCACTACATTGATAACGTGTTACTAACCTCTGATTCTCTTGCAGATTTAACCCAGGCAGCTCCAACGCTGCTAAGTCATTTGGAACAATGTGGGTGGGCCGTGAACACAGCCAAAGTGCAAGGACCTGGACTGTCAGTCAAATTCCTGGGAGTGGTATGGTCAGGTAAGATGAGGGTCATCTCAGAAGCTATGGGACTTTTGGGGTATTGGAGAGCTTTTGTACCTCATATGGCCCAAATGGCATGCCCACTATATGCACTGACAAAGGAAGGAGCCCTCTGGGACTGGACTGAGGAAGTAGAACAAGCTTATCGGTCTACAAAAAGGGCAATACAGCAAGTACAAGGTTTACAAGTAGCCAGACAAATTTTTGTCTGGCTACTGCTAAGGGCTACTGCGAGGCTATGGCTAAGGCCTGGAATCCTCACAGTGACAATTGTCTAGCTCTTAATCCTGTTCGTGACGCCAACTGTAAAGGTAGGTGACCATGCTAACTGTCGCAGCTCTTTTACCTGTTGGTAATCCTGCACCGACTGGGCCAATGGTTGAGCTAGGGCTGGGTCTGGAGCTCCAAGACCCCTCAAACCCATTCACTGACTGGGTCACAAACCCTTCACCCACCAGGCTGGGTCACCAGACCCCCTCACGCAGGTCTATAAGCTAGGCAACTGTCACACAGTCCTTGGAAGCTGCAGGTCTGGAAAAACATGGCCACACAGGGTGGGCGCCCGAGGCAGTAAAAACCAGCCAAAGCGGCACCGCCTTGCAGGCGCACGAACTACATCCACACACACAATGTTACTGAACCACCCAGAACCAGCTCCAAGGCAAGGGGAACCTGACCAAATTGCTCCATTTTCCCAACACCAATGTTTTCTCCTCTCTTCTAAGAATCTTACAGAGTCTAAAGGAATTCCATCTATTTTTGAAATAAACCATAGATGCAAACTTAAACAATCTAACCTACAAAACAAGTGAGTTGTGTGGTTTATACTATATTGATACACATGGTTAAGTTTCTGCATTTCATTTACATAAAAGAATACCATTCAAACTTTCAAAATCAAAAACTTACAATCACCCCCTCCCAAAAGAGTCTAACTGTAAACATGGTGGTTACAAAATAATTACCAAAGTTAAGTAAGGTGTCTCCCTCCCTACCCCCTCAAAAGTAAGTATACTGCAGGAATACTCCCTTGAAGTAACACAAAGGGGAGAAAAAAGTACTCCAACATGCTAAAAACTTTACAGTGTATTAAAAAAAGTCCCTAAATTTGGCAATATTTTTCTTCCACACATGTAAGTCAATAGCATAAACATTATGGAGTAAAATCGGTTGGAACATATGTTCAGAATAAAAGGGTTAAGTGGAATTCTGCATAACCAACAAAATGAAAGAACAAAATTATAAGACTGAAATAAACTACATACATTCAAATCTGTATACTGAAACAAAGCTAAGTAAGAATTTTCCTTTAAGCTCTACTTTTAATTATGCAATTAAAATATGGTCAGATAGCTGATACTATTCAAATTCTAGCAAAATTATGACCGAGAAGAGATAAAAATAGTTAAACCTTCCTAAAATCTCTGTTCAATAATTAGCTTTTAATTATTAAAAAGATGTTGACAGGAAAAATACTTCTACAATTGCAGAGGGAAATCCCTGTATTTTGCATTGTTATGTATTTATACCTTTGTATTACTAATGATGAGCCTACAGACAAAAGATAATGGCAAGTAACCAACTAAAATCAAGACCAGCAACAACAAAAAAATTGGGCCATGTATTTATACCTTTGTATTACTAATGATGAGCCTACAGACAAAAGATAATGGCAAGTAACTAACTAAAATCAAGACCAGCAACAACAAAAAAATTGGGCCGAGGAACCTTTTACGCTTGACTTCATAGATTATTTTACCATATTGGCTACTCACAGGACTAAATACCACTCCAATTCACCAGTTGTCAATCTCAACAATTAAAAATAAAATCTGAGTCTGATTTTCCACAATTCACTTCTGAAAGAGCTTCTTTTACACCGTCCAAAAATCTCTATAATCAAAAATTCCTTCCATTTTCATTTCTATAAGATATCATGAGCTTCAAAAACAGTAACTCTGGGGTTCATTCACTTGCTATGTAAGCCTGGGTAAATCTGTCTGAGCTTCAGTTTAATATGTATGATATAAATTTACCTAATGGGGCAGTTGTGAAGATTAAAGAAGATAACGTATGTACAATATCCAACACAGGAGGTCCTCAAGAAATGTTAATGCACTTTTCCCCTTTTTGTTCTGCTTATATATATAGTAGATATTGATCATGATTTATATAATTGTTTTAATATAATTTTATAGTAATTAGGCAAAACATAACTTTTGCAAAGTCAAACAGTATAATGGAAACTAAAGTAAGCATTACTATATTGCCAATATTTTGTATACTCAAGTATGTTCAACAACTTTCTGTACAATGATACCACATACCAAATACCTGACATTTCTAATTCCTAACAAAATCTAAAATCTAAAGTGGAACCATAAATTACATATTTTACTATGACTTGGTACTTTCAACCATATGACAATGCTTGGTGGTAATAAGCCTATTGATTCCATTAGCCCATTGTTTATAAAATCATCTATTAAAAGCAAACTGCCTTTTTTTTTTCCTTTTTGTCTTTTTTCATGTCCGGCAACGGATCGCAACCCTCAGTGTCGCGCCCGTACTGGACCAGGACTGGCAACGGGATCGCAACCCTCGGCGCTGCGCCCACACCTCGCTCAGCCAGTGAGCGGGAACCGGTCTGTATGTGGGATCCGAACCCTCGGCGGGAGCGCCGCCGCGCTCCCAAGCGGTGCACTGTAGCAGTGCGCCACTGGGCCGGCCCAAACTGCCATTTTTTTTAATGCTATACAGTGAGCTTCCTTGAGCACTACCTGATTTTTTTCTTATTTTTATTTAACTACAGAAAATAAAACTATCAGTTTACTGAAAAGGGTCAGTCAGCCTTGTTAGTGATAAGACATGGATCAACTTTAATTTCACTAAAAAAAATGTGATTTTTAAAAAAATTTTGAAACTTTTCATTGGAACTTCAAATGACCTTTGCTTTTTACAATGAAAAAAATCATTGACAAATGTAAATGCTACACAATAGGGATACTAGGAAAATACTTAATTTCAAAGATACCTAAAAAGTGGATAGAACACTGAAGCTGAGAGTACAAGCCTTGGGGTCAGATGGTCCAGGCTTTGAATCTTACTTCAGAAACTAACAACTTTTCTGAGATTCTGGGATGTTACCTATTTCACAGAATTGTAAAAAAGATTTAAAGAAATAAAACATTTAAAGCACTTAGCACTGTGTCTGATATCCTCTAAGTACTTATAAGTAAAAGCAAATTCTATAGCAAATAAACTTTATTTTTCCCTTTTAAGTAAAAATGAAATAACAAACTAAAACACTAAATTGTATTGACATGTCCTGCATTTTCTCAGTTCTATAAGAATAATTCAAAACCTCATACCATCACAGAGTAGTATAAGTAACAGTAAAAAGCCAAAGATTAATAATTATTCCATGTTCATACAAATTAAATGGTGGTACTGCAAATATAGCTTCTGATCCAGAAAAACAAATGGCAAATTTAATTCACATTCATGCAGACAGATATACACATAAACCCTACATAAAAGGAACAATTAGATAAGTCAAAACCACAATGTATCTCTGAAAGATGTGAGCTTTAAGTTAGGTCCTGTCACTTTCCACCAATATTAACCTTGGGAGCTTGCTTAATTATTCTAAGTCTCAGTTTCTTCACTTATAAAACAGGGAGAACAAGCCTCACTGCAGAGGATAGTTAGGATAATTTGAGAATCAAGGTCTCCTGAGAAGTATGTATAGCCCTTTGGAATCTGTCATGTCAATAGCTTCCAACAAATCATCAAATAATGACTTGAATCCCAAAATATTAAGAAATGTTGCAGGTTTGTCAAAACTCTTCAAAACCTTTAAAGCTATAAATGATTTTAAAGTATTGCTATTTCCATTACAGTGTTCTGTGAGGATGACAGTTGTATTTTTTTTAAGGATGACCTTACGGGGATCTTAACCCTTGGCTTGGTGTTGTCAGCACCACACTCAACCAGTGAGCAAACCAGCCATCCCTATATAGGATCTGAACCCATGGCCTTGGTGTTATCAGCACCACACTCTTTCAAGTGAGCCATGGGCCGGCCCTAGGATGACAGAATTTTAATATTCCATGAATATGGAGAAAGAGAATTCTTATACATGTAAACCTAAACCAATGCCTATACGTACAGCTTAAGAAATTCCAGGGCTGACCCCGTGGCTCACTCTGGAGAGTACGGCACTGGGAGTGCCGAGGCCGCAGGTTCGGATCCTATATAGGGGCGGCAGGTGCGCTCACTGGCTGAGTGCGGTGTGGGCGACACCATACCAAGGGTTGTGATCCCCTTACTGGTCACAAAAAAAGAAATTCCATAAGACTAAGAAAGAAACTCACTGATGATCAGAAAGACTATGTATTTTTTTATGTAACTTTATCTGACAACTTGTGATAACTGGTTTAGCTGTGTTTGTGTTCGTGTGTGAGCACATGCACACACATGGTAGTACTGTATTAGCTTCCTAATTGGCCCCTCTCCAATACATTCCCCAAACTGTAGCCAATGCTGTTTATAAAAGGTAAATCTCTTGGCTAAAAACTCATAATGGTTTCCTATTTCACTTTGAATGAAGTCCGAATACCTCTCTATGGTCTAGAAGGCCTTGTATTAACTGGCTCCAGTAAATCTGACCAACGTTACTGCATGTCATTTAGTCCCTTGCTAATTACACTATAGTCAGGTGACATCTAACAGAAATGTAATGAGAGCTACAAACATAATCTTAAATTTTTAGTAGCCATAAGTTGAAAAGAGATAAAATTAATTTCAGTAATCCAATTTATTAAAAATATCATGGTATCGATATGAATTCAATATAAATTTCTTAAGATATTTTACATTCTTTTTGTCACACTAAGTCCTCTAAGTTGGTGTATATTTTACCCTTATGGCATATGTCAGTTCTGATAAGCCACATGTGGCTTGTGGCTACAATATTGGACAGCACAACTCAAGCTGCATGAACTTCCTTAATTCCAGAACACAGATAGTGCTTTCTGGCTCTCTGGCCTCTGCATGTGTGGTTCCCTCTTTCTGGAAAGTTCTTCCTAGCTGTTTTCACGGTGGTTTCTTTACCTCCTTCCCCTAACTGGGCTTAAACATCACTTCCTAAGACAAGCCTTTTCCAATGGCCTTAGGTAAACAATCTCCCCATTTATTCCCTAACAGAGTACCCAGGAGATGACAGTTGTCTTAGGATTTCTCATTCTGTCATTTTTTTTTTTTGCTTGCTTTCCTTGTCTTTTCATACTTGTTCATCACTTGTCTTCCACCACTAGTCTGTAACTATCGCTCCATGAAGACAAGAACTACTTTTACTGTTTACCATGAGAACATCTGAGATACTAAATTCTTGCTGAATAAATATATCTATACAGATTCTTAGTTTCTGATCACTTATTTATATATACAATTCTAAGGAAAACTGGCAGCATAATTTACATACAGAAAAAAACAGACAATGTATAGGCAATTATTTAAATTATTACATAAACCAAATAAAGATGCTTATAAGGTATAACAAAAATCCTTATTTTTAAGTAACAGGCTTTTATGAAGATCAAAATATAATCATTTAAAATTACAAGAAGTAATGAAAACTAATGAAAAAGTAAAACTTTAAAATCAGATCAAATCATAAGGCATTTCTAATATTCCTCCTTCTCCTGCCTTCCAGAGAAAAGTATTATATTAACTGTTATACATTTGGCATTCAACACTTGTGAAATCAGATCACCCCAGTCTCCTAAAGATCTGCAAAAATCTATAATCATCAAGAAATTTCTACTAAAGAGATAAAGTCTGGAAAAATATAAGTGGCATTTGAAGAAAGCTAAAATGTTTAGCTAAGATTTAAACAAATTAAGCTTTACTTTTTTCTGCTCTAGTCTCTCATTTTATAAATTATTTACTATAATTCTAAAGTGAGATTCATAATTCATTTACACATTTTACACTTTTAGGTGGAAAGGTGACTTAAAAATTATGCATGGTTTTGATACAAGAAAACTATGATTATTAAACATTTTAATAAAGTCAATACAAATAAAAATCACATAACTGATCAAGACAAAAAGTATACACTTTGAGAGAGGGAATTATATTATTATTAAAGTCACAAACCATTTTTTAGGTTAAAATCTGAAAATAAATTAATAGGTAAAAAAAATAGTAATAAGAGTTTAAACACAGCTTCACTATTCTGCATATAAAAGATGGAAAGACTATCGTTGATTCTGAAATACCCAAACAGCTTTACTATATCATATTATGGTTACCTAAGTCAAGTCCTCTGTAATTAATAATAGTGTAAAAAATAGATTAGTAGAGGGCATGGCTGTCTTATACTCAGATACACAAACCTACAAAAAATAATCATTAACGTTCCAGGTACTATAAATTTGTCTTCTCATTTAATCCCCATAATAACCTAAAGAGATAGATAGTATAATAATCCCCACTTTGCAGATGGGAAAACCATAGCTTAGAGAGGTTAAATAATTTGCTTACAAACTTTGCCCAACTATTAAACTAAAGAGCCAGGTCTAGAGATTTGTCTTCCATTAATGTGAGAGAAAGGGTTAGAAATAGTTTAACTGCCATCTCATGACTTGTAAGCTTATAAACTTAATTTTGAGCACGGGAAAGCCAAGTACCCAAACCACACATCCACTGCCCACTAGTTTCCTCACTGCTACCTTGTTTGATCAATTTGGCTTTGTGACAGTGTCTCTAGTTCCTTGTTCATTTCTTCACTGGAAATAAAACCTAGTCATGAATCTCAATGCAGGTGGATGAATGCTTGACCCTCTCATAGCTATGTCTAGTTTTGCCAGCCCCTCGAACTAAGCATTTGATTTCTGGATGGATCTTCTCAATCTTTTAACTTGGATAACCTCCATATGTGTACTGATGAGACAAACCTGCAAACCCCAACTCTACCCCGTAGAATTCAATCTCTCCATGAACAATCTGAATTAGAATATTTCTTGAATTTGACAATTCAGCATTTAATTATCTTTGAAGGAGGCCATGCCCAACTAGTATTCCCCCTTGGAGGTTACCATGTGGCAAGAATCTCAGTTGGCTGCCTCCTTTCTGAGCCCAGCCTTGACTACTCTATTAAAGAAAACACAGCCACAATATATTAAATATTAACAGACTATAATGTATTTATTTGTGACTGTACTATTCATGAATTTATTCTAATATAGACAATATAATTTTATACAAAGTTTTCTTCTTTTCTTTAATATCTTTCTTGGTGATACCCAATATTTTGTCACCCTTTCTTGGCATAAAAGTATAGTGAGTCCACATCCATAGGAAGCCATCCACAATGGTGTTTGTAGACAAACACACACAAAATGTCAGTTTACTTTGATTTACATTCTATTGGGTTATAAATTAAATTTTACTTTGGCTACAGGTATAAAGTTTGGCTAATATCAACACAATAATTATTTTAGAAGCATAAAATTGAACAAAGAGTTAAGAGCATGTGAAAAAGGTTACTTTTTAAAAAGCTAGGTGATTTTTAGCTTTGTCTCAGGTACTATGCAGTTTTACAAGAGTGGCTAAGTAGCAACCTATCTAAAGCCCAGTGTTCTCATTGGTTAAAGAAACTTTTTATACTAACTAATTTCTAAGAACTCTAGTCCAAGCCTAGCTAATGTTAGATACCAAACAATAAAAAGGTTTGCTCATTAACTGAGCATAGAAAAGTGTTAGTCACATAAAGTTGTTCTCATGAATGACTTTCATTTCATGGCTTAAATTAATAGTCACAACAACATGTCAAATGTTTGTTTTCTCCATAATTTAATGTACCTAGATGTCTCTGATTAAAGTTAGCATGCAATTTTCTTGTATATTTATAAATAATTTGTTGATACTGATTAATAAGCATAATGTACCTAAATTCACAAAACGAAACTATAATAAATAGATTTCACAGCTTTAAAAAAATTCAACATTACAGGAGGTCAGCATATGAGGGAAAAGAATGGAGGCAACTCTAGGTCAAGAAGAACTCTAAGCACACATATGAGAGAGGAACCACTTAAGACTCAGTCAGTCATGTGAACTACTCTGACTAGAAAGCAATTCCGTAAACAGGTTCCTAGGTTGGTTCTAAAACTGAATTCCTGCTCCTTTAATACCTACAATACTAACAGAAGAGAAGCTAATGCTAAAAACTCACTACCATGAGCACAGCACAAATTGAAACTGTAAACAGACATGAGAGAAGAAAGTGGGGAGGGGTGGGGGGGGTTGAGTGTTCTTTATTCTCTTGTTCAATAAATATTTATTGAGCAGGTACTATGTGTTCTACAGTGTTAAGCACTGTGGATACTTCAGTAAGCAAAATACAGTCCTTGTCTGTTAAAAACAATCTTCCACTCCACATACACACACACAAAAATTTATAAGAGCAAGAAAAAATCCATAAATATTAATTTTCTCTACTTGGTATTCCCCCTTTATCTTACTTTTTTATGGCTAATTATTAAATATATGTATGTATTTATTTTGAAAGGGTGAAAGATTGCAAAATTTTCAAAATATATAAGGTAATTACAAAATCAAAAACTAGAAAGAGTTTAAGAACATGTTTATTCTGGAAAATAAATTATTCTGATTCTTAGTTATACGGTTTATTTTTCTTCTACATTTTCTGATAAGAAAAAGCCCCCGACAAAACTAGGTTTATTTAGTACTAATAATTTTGATGGCAATATTCAACTGAAAACATATTTAATAGTCTTAATTTTCCCATGAGGTTCAAAAGTTCTTTGAAAACATCTCCTCTCCTTCCTATTTATATAACATGACCTCAAATAGTTTTAATCAGTGTTTCATGTCAGAGTTTGGTATATTTGTATTTGTTATGTACAAATGCTTAAAAATGCTTTTCCACTCGATCATTTTCTACAGAAGTATCTGTAAGCAAGTCTAGACCAATGTCCATAGCTTCTGATTCCATGGATCTGTTTCTGGATGTCTTTATAATGCATATATAATTAGTATACACAGAATAATTAATCACACATTTAAACAGAAGTAAAATATAATCTAAAAAGTATAAAGCTATGTATAATTTCCAGCATATAAAAGCAAACAGTGGAAAACAACTATAATTCCATCGGTGTATGAGTATGAGCTATTTTGCTTTCTCTCTCTCTTAAACCAAGTGCTCCAACTGTAATCAAAGGATCAGGAGGAGGATGGAGGAGGCAAAGGGCACCTGCAGTTCACACATGGTAAGAGGCTTGGACAAGAGGAATTTCTTCTCTCCCCTCACAGTATGGATTTACACGCAACCTAAGAAGTACAGTTACAACCACATTTCAAGAATGCCTAGAAATGGCAAGGGGTGAAACTCCAATCACAGACATTTTAATCTTTTTGTAAAATGTTAAAAGATTTATTCAATTTATACTAAGCAATCTCAAGACACTGTAAGTCTCAATTTGAAAAACATTCATAGGATTTAAAAAAAATAAAGCTGTAAGAAAAATGTTGTAATTTCCTTTCCTACAACAGAATCAAACAATACAATGTTTATACAAATCAAACTTGTAAAAGAATAAAGTAAATAACATATTTCTTAATTTTCTTAATATAGTTTAAGGTGATGTAGTGGCCACTTCTTTTATTAACAAAAATCTCTTTCATATCCTCTGCATCACATTATGTAGGACCTTTAAGAATACAATGTACTGAAAAATAATTAAAAATAATTACCTAAACTAATAATGTCCATAACCATCTCCATGACTTCTCCCATTTTGTGGTTAAATTCGTACAATATTAGCTTAGATTTCATCTCTAACATGTTTCAAGGAGGGAAGCAGATTAGTGCCTCAGAACACTTTATAGGGTTTTGTTATCAATCAGGTTATGTTTCCAGTAACGCTTTCAGCAAAATTATCTTTTTCAAATGAACTCTCACGGACTGAAGTAAATAAAGCTGTAGCCCACTGCTCTTACATACTTTCCATTCATTTATTTCCTTTTTCTTTACTTAGACTTAGAGCACGTGCCATAGAAAGAGCACATGTTAAATATTCCTGGAGTGTCACAATATGTAATACAATAAAACAGATTACAGCCCTACCTTTCCTTCACAGCAGTGGTGCCAAGCACAGGTACACCGGAGCAATCAATTTGTTCTGCAGACAGTAAGGCTTTCGTGGAATACTAATGTAAAATCTCTTTTCTTTCTCCTTTGCCTTGACTCCCCAATGCCCGGGTCCCGACCAATGCAAGGAGGAGGGCGGTATGTCTTCTGCTGAGATAACCACAACTACTAATCAAGTATACGTGTACAAGGGCACAGGATTAAGCTGCCACCAAGCTTGAATCAGGGTTTGAGAGGAGCTAAACACATGCACAGCATGGTCAAAATTAAACACACACACACACACACACACGCACACGCACACACACACACACACACACGAACATGCCATGAAAACACAGATGTGTCTACTTCGATGAACTAATTCATCACACTTTACCACTCCTCATTTTTCATCTCAGGGGCATAAAATTACCTCCTGTTGAACTGAGGGCTTATTAGATCCAACAGTGCCCAACGACAATTGTTTTTTCCAGAAATGAGAATCATGATCAGTATTCTCTGCATTAAACTGTTTGCTGTTTTTAAAACAAGGCATTTTTTCAAAACTGTACTAACTACCTAGTACAGTTTACATGGACTTATACTTTCACGTATTAACATATGGTTAAGAGACTTGGCATGGATTCTTGAGATTTTGCACCTGAAAATGTATTGTAATAGCTCAAGTCTACTTCCTCAAAAAAAGCATGTGCATTACCAATAATGAAAAGATGTCCAAAAGGTTTTCATTTATCTTGAAGTTTTTTACATTAAGTATAATCTCAAGCTATTTAAAAAATATTTTCAGTTCTCAAAAATTATTTAAAAAGTATCTTTAACACTATAATTATAGTAGCATGGTGGTATACCTGATCCCACAAATCTAGTTTTGAAGATCCTTTCAATTAAGCACTTTCACTAGGCTGATTTTTCTTTTATTCAGAATATGAAAAGATATGCCAATCATTGAGTAGGGTGATGATAGAAGTTGTTAAATATTTTTTAACACACATTACCTCATTTTAATTTCCCTGACTTAATTTTCAAATAACTCTAAGAAAGTACTGATAGACAAGGGACTGAAAACTAAGCAATAATTAAGAACAAAATACTCTAAATAACTTAAAAAACTTATTAGGAGGCTTCCTAAACCAGCTCTATTTTCATGTAAACGATTCCTTTAATGCTGCTAAAATACATGTGTCTTATTCTGCACTTTCCCTTTTTCTTAAGTAAAAAAATCAGTAGGAACAATTAAGAAATCTAGGGACTTCAATGAAGTATTGCAATAATGTTTAATCGATTCTGATGCATTTGTCCTTGACACACTGACCATGTCATCAGGCTACTGTCATGTGATATCATGTCATTTCTCCACCTGGCTCATGACCTTGTCCTCTAAATGACCTAAAGCTTCCCTCAAGTAGCAGGAGGCCCCTCCCCGCTGTCTCAGCAAGGTCGAATGGGTCAGCATGTCCTCATCTATAATCCACCACCATTTGTCAGCAGGGAGGCTGGAGGAGGCAGGCTTGCTACAAGGGGAGAATGCCCAATTAGGCAGCTGTCACACAAAGCATAGGCTGCAAAATTATCCCCTGTCAAAAGAAAGAGCAGCTGCGGGTGCCAATTACAGCAACCTTTCAACCCTTTAGGTACTGGAAACTACACAGAAGTAAATGAAGAACAATTAGTGATAACAAATCGATGAATTAGGACAGTAAATTAGAAATTACTAGCAGGTGAGCTTGGGTCATACATGACATTTAGGGCACACCAGACTCCAGGCAAGGGCAGGATGCACTGAATCATACTAACCATTTCCTTGCATATAGATTTCCCCTCCAACATTTTATTTTCGCAAACCTGAAATTCTCAAAAATATCCATACTTAAAAATATGTATCCTAATGTATTACCTTTTTTCTTTTCATAGACCCAAAGAAATTGTTTCTTGACAGGAAGAAAATTCTTTAGAATAATAAGTCTAATTAATTCTAAATTGTTCTTCTTATACAATCCATCATGTTATCCCCTCAAACAAAATTTTTAAGTGTGGCCCACAAAATCCAAAATCGGTTCAAATAATCACACTCAACATAATATCTATTTTTGTAAAATACTTGCCCTGATTCTACTTCATTCACATTTACAGGAAAACATCTATTTGAGAAAGCAACTCAGTACAAACTCTTGAGAAAACTGTTCTGCTAATATCATAATGTTGAAGTTAAATTTCCTTACATTATGTGACTTTGTATATAAATAACTGCAACGTGTGCTTCTATATATAATACATATAAAGAAAACATCAACCATAAAATAACTCCCTTAGATTATTCAATTCCAATACTGCAGTCGTGATACGCATTAAGTTTCCAGCAGAGAAAGCCAATTCACTTGGTCTCTATCCAACCAATGTATTTGGTAGTTAGCACACACAAGCAACAGAAGAGGAACAACATGGGGAAACAAGCCCCAAAGAAGGCCAATCCAATATGGCTATTAAGTGTTTATGGACATGGTTTCATTGTGCCTTTAAAAGCCATGTATGTTCAGAAACAACTCTTACAGTCCCTTTTAAACTAAAATCTCTTTTTTTCCTTAGAAAAAAAGCACGTCTTCCTATACCATTTCTTGCAAGTTGAGAAACCTGAATGATGTGTGCTGAAATTTCTAGGAAGCAGGAGTAAACTGCTCAACTAGACTTCTAAATCACAAATGCATAAAAGTGAGGAAGAGAAGGTGAGGCAAGAAAGAAGCACTTTACTCATCCGGATTATAAATAAATCACAGTTGCCAGAGGAAAAAGTGTGCAATTCCTGGGTCCCACATCAAGCCATTTGATAAAACTTACAGGAGATAAATGTCATGGGGAGAAAACTTCTTCATTAAAGTGTATTTGATAATTTAATTTCTAAATTATGTTTCACCCTTTCAAAAAATGGGCACTTATAAATTTTCTTAAGTTTAGAATGCAACCCTCTAAAATAAGATAAAGAATTCAAAGAAATGGCAAGTAGGCAGGAATGAAGGAGTTAATGCCTTTAGAATTCAGCTTCCATCATACATGGGTGACTATCTCTTTAAATAATTTAAATCCTCTCCATCAACTACAAAGCTGTTTTGAAGCCATTTAGCTTTGTTCTTTACATGTGTTCTAATTAAGAAATGACCTTGTCATCACACACACCAGAAATCTGGGATTATTTCCTACAGCAAAAATTGAGAGCCCCCCAAAAAAAAGAAAAAGGGGGAAAAAAAGACTTCTTCCTCAGTTCCTCACTAAAGGAAGTTGTTGGTTGGCTGAACGCTGAAGCAGTTTCACCGCATAATTTTTTTTTGTTGTTGAATGTCACAGGGCGGGTTAGTGTGACCTTGAGCTGCATCAGCAGCACAGCAAGGGTCGAGATGCCTGCAGGCGCCCTTGTACTGGATTTGCAAGACAAAAACCTTCAAACTGGCTGAAGGACATCTTAAATCTCTTCAAAGGTTTTCTGAACTAATCTGGGCTGCTCTTAGCAGGATCTGTGCCAGTGTGAGAAGCAAAATTAAAAACAAGGTCTTTGACAGGATGTTGTCTCCCCTTAACCCTTCACAAGCAGAACAGAACAAATGACAAGCATTCTGGAGAGATGGTTTACCTAAAAGCATTCTTTCATAACAAATTATGTAAGCAAGCAATCACAAAGGATGGGGCACCTATGAGTCCTCAAAAGTAAACAACCCTTACACTGCTTATTAAACAATTCAGGTCGAATTTTTCCTTGACTATATTTTAGTGTAGTGAATGTAAAATTTAAAGCTCTATTTGTATCTTTTAGATTTGTAGCCCACTGATGAGTTAAGAGTAAGGAAATATTTCCATCAACATCAATCTAGAATTTTCATTTTTTTAAAAATAAGCTTTTAGCTGGTTATGTCATAAACTTCATGCATATTGCATATAGCTTACTAAAATTACAATAGGTAAGGAAAATTTCATCATATATTTATCAAATTTCTTATTCCTAACATGATGGATCAATGTTAAGAGGGAAAAAATTCACCAAGTAGACAAAGTGAACAGAAGTAAAACATAGGTAAAGCAATCTGTCTTCTTATGAGAAATCAGCCTGACACCTTGTTATTGTGTTTTAACATTTTCAATATATGGGCCAAAAGATAAAGTATTAATGCCAGTAGAGGGTGTTTGATTCTTCTCTGGCAATGCCCTCTAAATTTAATTTAGTAGCTAACAGTGGGCAAGTTTTAAAATCATTATTCTAGAATAACAATAACAAAAAAAAGATGAATAAAATAGTCCTCACTCTCAAAAAATAAATAGTTCAACAGAACAAACAGCTGTAATACATAAAATGTAATATCCTAAAATTAGTGTGTCTCCATCTATGACATGTTAGTTTGTCATCATTAGATAGAAGGTATGTCATGATTAGTTCTAAAGATTTTTTAGTGTATGGTATAGAATTATTAAGGTCCAGTCAGTTTAAATTATTCTCCTTTTAAAAAAACAGTTCTAAATAAATTCAAGATTATGCTGAGTAACAACTATACTTTCACTCTCTTGAATTCGGATATTCTTTCCTTAACTGGAGAGAAGAATAGAGTAATACCTAGTGAGAAGAAAACACACAAGAGTGCACAGTACATGTAAATTTCTTCCTTAATCACTGTGCAAAAGGGGAGAGAGTATATACTATGCTAAATGATATCACTAAAGTAGGAAAAAAGTACTCTAGGAACACAGTAGGCTATCACTAGGTTTTTAGTTCATGTGTATATGTACAGGCGGTGGTCAGTGATGGTTAATGAAATGAGTAAGGGCTGGTCAGGCAAAAGAGAATGGCAGCCATTCTAGGCTGCAGAAACAGCACACAAAGGCAGGGAGAGCAGAGTGTGATACAGGAAGCGGGTAATCCAATGTGACCGGAGATTAGGCTGGAAACGCAATTGGGACCAAGGACTTTGAATCAAGGCCATGCCAAGGAGCTGACCTTTATCTGGCAGACAGTGGGAGATTTATAAACAATGATATGATTATATGCATACTGAAAAACAAAAACAAAAACAGAAGCTATGGAATTGTTGATGGTTTCCAGAGGAAAAGAAATTGTAGACCAGTTAGTGCAGAGAAGAAATCATGGTCAAAATATAGCAGGGGCAGGAGAGTTGAAGAAAAAGACAGTTCAGAAAACAAGGAAGGCTGGTTTGAATATTTAGATAGCAATCTGTAGAACATAAATAGTGCTATAAAATTAAAGTTATTTGCTAGCAACTTCATGAAATCAAAAGATGAGAATAATGAAGATAATTACTGTATTTCAAAGATAGGTTTGTAAAACACTGTTGAAATGATTTGTACAAAGTTTCAGGAAAACTAATAATTCCTGTAGAGGTATTTAACAGAGTCTGTTTGAAATCTGAACTTTGTATTTCAAATATCAATCTTCAGTAAGTATTAGTTAAGGATTTTGCTTATTAAAATACCAACATGTAGCTTTTCATAACAGAGTGAGGGCATATTTCCTTTGGCTATAAGAGAGAGATGTCTGGCTTAAACTATAAGGTTTGTTGGAGCTAAGATTTTTATCCAACACTAATGAGAAAAAAAAAAACAACTCAGCAAACATTTTACTGAGTGCCTACTATGTCTAGGACTCAAAATTAAAAAATAAAAACTCCCCAACATTCTATCAACTTCATGCTTCTAGATTATCACTTATGATACTAAGTCCCCAAATTCCAGCTCTCGACCATGACATCATAACACAATAAAAAGACAATGAGTAAAAAGAATATTGAGATTTTAGTAAATCCAGGGTCTGAACTAGCAGCCAGCTTAGTATTCGCATCCAGATGGATGGTACACAATGCATTCCCAGAACTCTCAGAGAAGACCCAGTACCACGTAATTTGAAAAGAGCCATCAAATACTCTACAGAATGTGTGTCCTGCTAAGACCTCAGAAAGAATTTAACAGAGTATCAGCCAAGGTGAGAGGGTAGGGAGTAAAAAAGAAAAGGAGTCACTAGGGCCAAGTAAATACCTGCCAGAGAGCAGACTGTACTCTCAGAAAAGGAGCACCAGCATCAGGGATCAGGTTGAGGCAAGTGGAGGGGAAGGTCACACAAAGGAGAGAAGAAGGAAAGACTTGAAGGGAAGCCTGTCACTTCCCCAAAAGAAGACATCAACTTCATTCTGTGAAATCATTAAGAAAATGACCAAACCTTCAAACCTCTGGAGTAAGGAGAATCACCATAGGAAGAGTATATAGAGGTTCATAAATCATAAAAAGTCTAGCACCTAAAATCCAAGGTTACTAATAGGGCACAAGTAGAAATGACCTTACTGAGTATCCACAAATAAAATGACTTCTCCTTGAGTAAGCATCTCCATTTTATAACTGCCAAGCCAAAAGTGGTAATAAGTTCCAGCACATTCTATGTCTTGACATTAATAGAAGGGTGGGTATGATAAGCCTTGCAGATATTAAAAAAACAAACAAAAAAACCCCCCACCATTTACTAATCTACAAACATAAAAGCTAGGTTACAACATTATTGAAATAAAAATATAGAATATTCTGTTAGCAATTAGACAAGTCAATTCCTATAAGACAATAGTTCTCAAAGTGTGTTCTAGGGACCCTAAGGGTCCCCATGACCAATTTGGAAGGCACATGAGGTCAACACTATTTTCATAATACTAAAATGTTATCTGTTTTTTGTATCTTTCTCTGAGTGTTCAGTGGAGTGTGTCATTGCTTTGATGGTGAATGGAATGCATCCTTGGGTGTTCTTGTGTTTTAAAATTTTTCTCAGTTTAAATCTATAATATGGTAAATATTAGTTGATATGACTCATAAATAAAAGCTCTCATTTTCTCAATAATTTACGAATATAAAGGGGTCCTGAGCACATCAAGAATGTGAAGTGCTGCTGGTCTACTGCAGTTAAGAGTAAAGAAGTGCAGCACTGGTTGTCATCAAACAAAATCTCTACTTTCTACTTTCAAGAATTTCAATTATAACTCTGCCAGATAAATAACGGTTTCTGTGCAGAAGTGTCTTCAAGATCCACGTAAGAAAAGAAAACAATGACCTTTTTAAAAAGAAGATTAGCAAACTAAGGAGGATATAAAATATCTCCCATCTCTGCACCACCACTATCATTCTGAATTTACCATACAAGAACTAACAAACTCACAAATATTTATATGTGCTAAGAGCTGAAGCTAGAAGAATAACTAAGTGATAAACCAGTCCACAGTGGGCTCACAAACTTGTCAGGAAAAAAATATAAATCAATAACATAGTCATATACTACTTAAAAGAAGGCATGAACCAAGTGAAAAAACAATAAAGAACTAATTTAGGGGAAGAATATCAGGTGACAAGGCAGGGAACACTGTTCTTAATGAAGGCACTGTACAGAATGACATATGAATTGACTCTAGATAGACAATCAAGGCTTTGCCAATTGGAAAAGAATCTTCAGCATTTTTTAGGGAGCAGAAGGAGCATCAGCCCTAGCAAAACTTTAAACAATCTCCCTAAAGAACAGCCTCTAGATAGACAATCAAGGCTTTGCCAATTGGAAAAGAATCTTCAGCATTTTTTAGGGAGCGGAAGGAGCATCAGCCCTAGCAAAACTTTAAACAATCTCCCTAAAGAACAGCAATTGCCAATAATTAGAAACTTTTATAGAAGGTGACAAAGTAATTTAATGTCTATTGAGTTCAATGATGAAAAATTTAGACTCATATTTTGCATGTATTTTTATGAATTTCCAATCTGTTGTAGACAGAAATTATTTTAAGTAAAATAAAAGTGAGTTACTAAAAAAATGAAGTGAAATTAAAACACAAACAGAAGTTGGTCTATCACTACAGATACTTTGAAAAGCACTAGCTTAGAGGACGGGCCGCAATATGGCAGGATGAGGACAGAAATTATTTTAAGTAAAATAAAAGTGAGTTACTAAAAAAATGAAGTGAAATTAAAACACACAAACAGAAGTTGGTCTATCACTACAGATACTTTGAAAAGCACTAGCTTAGAGGACGGGCCGCAATATGGCAGGATGAGGACGTGCAAATAGGGGTGGCAACAGCATGAGATAAAGCTTCAGGCTAGGAGCTTGCATAGATGGTACTATATACAGTCTTTCTATAAGTAAATGCAAAAAAGAAAATAAATGAGGTTTGAAAATTACTAGTATATCTCTAACCCAAAATGGTAAAATTCTAGTTATCTAAATAAAATGCATAATAAGCTCTACTGTTAGAATCACACCAATTTCAGATATGCAAACCGCAGGCCACATGATTGACGGGCACAGAATCAAGGAGAATATCAGCTTCGCTACAGTTAATTCAAATGAAAAAGACCAGGGTCAGGGTCACTGTAAGAAGAGAAAGTGAACTGACACTTTGATCAACACATTTTAAAATTATTTTAATTAGTTCATTTGAAACCTTTCATGGAAGAGAAAAAAATTTGAGTTGCTATGGAGGCTGAGTATGATAGGGATTTTCCTTACAAAATGATGTTAGTTATATCAATTAAGGTACTAAGAAAAAGACTTTGGGAAAGTCGATTCTTTATAGACATCGAATTCTGAAGAAATGTTAATTATATTAATGTTTCCTATTGTAACAGTAAGTTACGATTTATTAAGAAAGGCCTGTTACTTTTCTGTGGTCATTATACTATTGGAATTGCTAGATTATTTTTAATTAGGGAAGTAACATGAGTAAATTGGAGTTTTAGGAAGATGTGATGGCTGAGAGAGACTGACTAGGGCAAGGATATCAGTAAAGAGGCTTGACAGCAAGAGAGCTCCAGAAGAGAAATGGTAAGTCTCTGAACTAAGATGGCTGGCCAGGAGAAAGGGAACAAAGAATGATGCAATGTTGGAAAACTAACAATGCTTCACTCGAGCTCATTTTCTTACCAGGGTTGTCCATGGAGCCAGGGAAACACCAGCAAGACAACCAAGCTGATTTATGCCAATTAATTCCAACTAAGATGACTCACCCCAGATTACAAATTGATCTTGGTTTCACTAGTACCGTGTTCCCACTGAAAACTTGGTATAGAATTTTAAACACTTTTTACAAAGTATTATTTCTTAAACAAAAAACATTACTTTGAGGAGTGCTTTATAAAATTTGGGGAAAGCATTCCATGTATACAATTAGCTTACTTTACCAACCTGATAACCCAACCTGTCAGAATCAGCTAGAATCACTGACCATTTTTGTATGTTTACACAGATATCTCTCTATGTCTCACATCAAAGTTTTAACACTCAAGACATCTGGTGAAATTTTCATAAACAATTTAATCAAACTAGGAAAAATGAGTAAAATAAAGAACTCTTCTCAGTGAAAAATCATGACATATAACAATAAAAATTTCATTTAGTAGGAAAATTAGTATATTCAAGTATTTAAGCTAAATTGATTTATGATCAACTGTATATTTCTACTCAAGATAGTCACTGTTTTTGTATCATCAAATTTTTATCAAAATTTACTAATAAATGTTACACAGTGAGATGAACAGAGCACAGAAAGGATATGGATCCTATAAAATACATTAAAGAGTGAATTTAGTTAGTTACTACATGGGATGACTGTATTTCTTTCAAAAGGGGAATCTAACATGTGAGCAAGGAAAACCTAGCCTAAACCACTAAAAAACTTTGTTAACACTTCATGCTTTATATGGTTTGCAATATTTAATTAATCAAACTCTTTTCTTTTTTCCCCCCAATCATCCTCTTTCGGTTCTCATTCAAAATGACATTGCTATACTTAAAAATGTAACATGAGTGTTTTGGAGTGTGGCGGTATGAGTTGTACATTCTAAGTGATTTTTTTTTTTTTTAATCTGGAAGATCTAAATTTAATCATTTTCTAAGAACAACTTCTTGGCTAAGTATATTTACCAGACAGTTATATGATTCATTTATCCAACTGTCGTAAGTGATTATTGCTTACCATTCTGGTTACTTAGTAAAACAAGGATATTGACAAATTAAGAACAGCAACAAACTAATTATATCATGGAGGTCAAAGGAATATGCATGGTTATAATGTTCATTTTAACAAAATTAAAAGCTGAGAAATGGAGTTCAATATTAACTATATTTCATCAAATATAAAAACAGATTTCAAACTTTCAACTAGTCATTACATACAATTATACCGGAATGAAAGAACTTTAGTATTTACAAATAAAAGCTTAGTTGATTTTAAATACCAATTTACAGAAAAAATATATGAATATGTAAAAAATGACTAGCACCCAAATAATTACTAATAATTTTATAGCTGTTTTTAAAAAATAATGTTTTAAAGATTTTCTTGGTGAAATTACAAGAAAAGATAAGCATTTAAGTAGAGTGATTAAAATAATTTCACTATGTTTTCTGAATATAATCAGAATAGTGAAGAAAAATTAGTGAGTATTATCACTGTGATGACCATATTACGCCTACAGGTAAAGAACAAATTTGGCTCAAAGTTACCATCCCTTTTTTGGAACATCATGGTAAATTAAAACATTAAATTTTAGGATGTTGTATCTGCTATCTTCTGACCAGAGTTTTCAGGTAGCTAGTTGAAAGTGAACTCTTCACAACTAATTATGAGCCCAATAATCAATCACTATGACTTTTCACAGTTACTTGGATTGTTTTTGCCTGGGAATAAGCAGCATAAGGTCCAGGAACTTAAGACATGACAGATTCATTTAGGTTGTAGCTATACTAGAAAAGAGAAGTGTTAATCCAAGTAGAATTAATCACTCACTCATCTCTTTTACTGCATTGCCCCCCTACTTCTGTTAATTTAATCCAATTATTTCACCATTTCTCAGAAATGCTAATATATTCTTTGCCTTGTAAGAGGTAACCATTTTACATAATTCCAAAAGTAATCATTGACCAATATTATAATAAACCCACAACAATCAAACATGCTTCTATTTTTCTTCAAAACAAAAATTAACTTTTTAATCTGAAATCGGATTGCTATTTCAGATTTTGTATTAATTGTCCATTTTTTTTTTTAATAAAAACAATTTAAATATCATCAACACAAATACTATTTCTTCTTTCAAGCTTCCCAATCCCTCTCTCCAGAAGTAATCTGCATGTTGAATTCTCAAGAATATTTCTGGTGTTTTCCTTATAGTATTTAACCTCTTTTACTGCTCAATTACATTTATTTTTCTACATTTATTTCTTCCTTGTAAGTTCCTTAAAGGTAGGATTGTATCTTATTCATTTTTTTTTAACCACACTGCCTAATGAAATAATTTGCACAGATAAACACATTTGATGATTATAAGCTAATTTATAATTGAGAAAAAATTGTCTGAAATATATTAAAGTCACAATGATTAAGCCTTAAGTACTCAGGAAAAATATTCTCACCATCTGTCTCCAAGGTTTGAGCCTCTGCTTTCTGAGAAAGGAAATTGAGAAGGCTGTTGAAAAGTAGCTCTGATGTCATCTGGAGTCTTTAGATTCCCTGATCATCCTTCAAGTGTGCACCTTAAGAAGAGGGAAAAGATAGTTTGGCCAATCAGATTCAGATATATCTTTTGTGAAGTTCAGTAAACTTATCTTATAACCTTGTCTTGTTCAAGTTCAATCCAGAAGTTGTCATTTGACAGGGATATATAAATTGTTTATGAATATTATAGTTCATTAAAGGAAAGCAACATCCTTGCTTTCCAGAGAATACATTTAGTTATTTGATTAAAAAGAAAAAGGAAGGACTTCAACAAAATAAACTGAAAATGGTTTATTGTTGCTAGGATATACTTATTAACTTGTGTTAAATTCAAGTTTAAGTGTTCTGTCAAATTAATGCAATTAAGTTACATGCAAAAATTCTAAATCCTCCTAAAGGTATATTTCCAAAAGAAAAAAAAAAAAAAGAAAATAGTAACTATAGTTTCTTTAACATTAAGCTTTTTCAGTTTCAAAATACCAACTATGCAACTTTTCTGGCACAAAATTTGGTAATAAATATCAAATGCCTATGTCCATACAAAGACTTGCACACCAATGTCCAAAGCAGATTTATTTTTAATAGCCAAAAACTGGAAACAATTCAAATGCCCATCAGTAGGGTAAATGAGTTATGGTATATCCATATAACATAATTTTACTACTCAGCAACAAAACAGAATACACTATTTATATATAATAAGCATGGATGAATCTCAAAATAATTATCCTGAGTACAAGAAGCCAGACAAAAAGGCACACATTGTGTGTGATCTCATTTGCATAAAATTCTTCAAAATGCAAGTTAATCTACCGTGAAAAAAAAAAAAAGATCAGTGGGGTTGCCTGGGGATGGAGGAGGCAGAAGGGCAGAATCACAAACAGTGGTTATCTTAATTGTGGTGAGTTTCATGGATGTACACATATGTCAAAACTTATCAAATGGCACGCCTTTAATATGTGCAGTTTATTATATATCAAATACACCTCAATAAAGCTATAAAAAAAAATTCAATGCCTTAAAATGTTATATACCCCTTAATGCAGCAATTCCAAGCCTAGGATTTATCCTAATGAAAAAAACATGGATATATACAAATATTTAAGCATAAGGATGTTTACGTTACTTCTAATAGCAGAAAATTAGAAATAGATACTGAATGTCAAAGTTAAAAAATTGGAACTAGTTAAATTATGGTATATTACATCCATGGGGTACTATGTAGCCTTTAAAACATTAGGTATGAAAGTTAAGTTATATGGAAAGATATACTATAATAGATATTAAATGATAAAAACATGATATGTTATGTTCAGCATAATTGAGTTTTTGTTTTAAATTATACAATAATAAATGCAGTAATTATTTCTGCATTTAGAGGTAATTATTATTTTTTCTTTATGCTGATTTAAATTTTCTAATTTCTCTACAATAAATATCTATTACTTTTCTAGCAAACAGAACAAATTAAAGGATGAAAACAGCTACAATTTAAAACTAAGTACTCCCTAGTACAAGTATAAAACAAACACTCCTAAGAGGCAGTTCTCATTACAGATGTAATTCTGGGCTGTCATGCCACCCCTACCAGTAACCTACCAAACTGTTGTGAGAAAGAGGCAGTCTGACAGGATGAACAGGAGCAATCATTAAGTAAACTACATGCTTTACCAGTTACAAAGAGCTCCATGGACATGACTTTATTTGGTCTTCATAACTGAGTGAAATGAGCAGAGAAGGCACCATCCCATTTTATAGAGGAGTAATAGACATTGAACAGGACTGGTTAAGTGATACACCCCAAATTACAGATCTTGGGTTCAGATCAGGCCTTGACTATAAATTCTAATAATAATTCTAAGAGAAGTAGAAAACAATCGCTTTTTCTGATTATTTATATCAAAAGGAAGTGATTTACATGTAGACTTAAAAATACCCATACTTGCAATTTTATTAGTACTCCTATTAGAATGTGCTGGGGACTTTAGAAATTTCCTAAAAACCCAACATTACCTACCAAACTACTGAAATTCTAGTAAAATTTAATTAACTATTCAATTTTCAGTTACTTTTCTTCTTGAAAAAAACTGTTAGTTTATTTTCAAGTTGGATCAAGAAAGTAACCAGAACTGTATCTAAGAATGCTGCAAATAATGACCTCACAAATTGATGTTAAAGGGTCTAACTTGATGAGACTTTACTACCTTTTGGGCTAAATCTTTTTTGGTATAGGTACACAGACAAGAAATAGTACCCAAACAGGCATATGAAGAAAGCTACCAACCAGTAAAAGTAAATATTTATAGAGCTACATTATTCACGAGCTGGTCATTATCTGCTGATGACACCCTGAAGCGCAGGAACCCTTATAGCTACTACTCTTAACCAACACTCCCAAAATTAAGAGAGACTTAATGGGTAATGATAGCTATCGATTACTGAGCTATTACTATGTGCTAAAAACAATGCTAAGCCTTTTACATACATGATCTTTAAAAGAATCCTGTGAGGTTATCATTATTATCCCCATTCTATAAATCAAGAAATTGAATTTAAGTCACCCCAAACCATAAAGCTAATAAGAGGCTGAAGAAGAATTCAAACCCCAGTATATTTTACGTGAAAAAAGGTGAAGTGGCCTTGGTAGCTCTCTGGAACACAAATACTGAGTTTTCTCTATTATTATCCACCTACAATGGTCTTAATTCAGGTAATATAAAACACATGGTACTAGTATATGAAGTTCACAAGTCTATGTTTTTCATGTAAGGAGTTAAAAACTTTCCAAGCTCACAATCTGTGTCTGATACTTACTTTGCCACATTCTAGAATTGTTTATTTTAATGACTAGTCTATAATAAAGCATTATTATATCCCTTTTGAGCTAAATATATAACAAAATTGTAAACAACATATATGAAAGATAAATTAGAAGGTATTTAAATAATAAATGTTAACAAAAAATAACAGGGAATAAACTACTCTCAGATTAAGTTTTCTTATATTAATAAATGGGTAAATTAGCCTTAAATCCAAGTAAAACTGAATGTGTCAGATACATATTCAATCATAACAACAGGAAGCATGTCTATGAATAAGAAAATGTTTAAATAACTTTATCATAATAATATTGCGGAATATTATGCAATCATTAAAATGTATATTTTCAAAGAATATTTAATGACATGGTAAAATTATCAGAATACAATGCTAAGAAAGTAAGATACTATATTTATTTGAAATGAACAGATTGTTAAACAAGTTAGAAGGCTTGGTACTATGCTAGGTGCTGGAATTACAACAGAAACAGAACAAACATAGTCCGCATAGGAAAGAGACAAAAACTAGAAACAAAAAACAAAGTAATTGAGGAGTTCAAACAAAGTAAGAAGTAGAGAGGAAGCTACTTTACATAAAATAATGAGGAAAGGCCTCTCTGAGGAAATGACATTTAAGCTGATATCTAAACAACCTGAAAGCTCTAGTCATGCAAAGAATAGAGAATTTCCAATAGAAGGAATAGCATATACAAAGGCAATGAAACAAAAGAAGATTTGCATGCTCCGGGAAGTGAAAAATGGCTGGAGTGGGTAGTAATAGGCAAGGAAGAAAATAGCAAGAAATGAGGTCAGAGTAACGAGTGTAAATATAATCTCAAATTTGTTTTTTGCAACATATATGTTACTACACACACACACACACACACACACAATACTGAAAGGAAGGAGACTATAACATTAACAGTGATCATTCTAGATAGTAGGAAAAAGAGTAGGAAAAAACCCATGTTTGGGTTTTTTTCCCCCTTAATATTTCCCACATGCTCCAAAATAGGTTATATAAATATGATAATGAGAAAAAATATGGCTAGAACTTCTAGTCCAGTGTTGCACAGAAGTGGTGAGAGCAGGCAACCACACTCTGTCCTCGGATTTTAGAAAGAAAACACTGAGTCTTTCACTCCTACTTATGATATCAGCTGTACGATCTTCCATTCTCTTCTATACCTACTTTTTGAGTTAGTTTGCTTTAATCACTAATGTCTTGAATTTTGTCAGATGCTTTTCCTGCATCTATTGAGATAATCATGTGTTTTTCTGCCCTTTATTGCATTAATAATATATAACATTAATTGTTTCAATGTTAAGACAATCCTTACCTTCTGAGATAAATACCTACAACTAACATCTTGCTATTGATGAAAAACTTAACACTTCCCCCCAAACCACCAAGACTGGGAAAAAGATAAGATATCTGAGGTCTACTCAATGCAATATGGCAAGAAACATAAAAACATATAGATATAGATAGAGAAAAAAAGTTAAAATTATCTTTATATGCAGGTGACATGACCTTGTGTGTCAATAATCCTAAGGAATCTATTAAAAAAAACCCACTAAAATTAATAAGTTTAGAAAAGTGTATAACAATAAGCAAAAATCAATTGAATTTCTTATATGCTAGCAAAAATCCAAAATCATTCAGAAGAGTAGTAAAAAGAATAAAAGACTTAAGAATTAATGTAACAAAAGTGTAAAACCTTTACACTCAAAACTACAAAACATGGTTGAGAGAAATTAAAGAAGATCTAAATAAACAAGGATATGTTTTTCGTTCTTTGTTTATTGGAACAAGATTCAATTGATTGGAAGATTCAATATTGTTAAGATGTCAATTCTCCCCAGTAAGATCCCACTACACACCTACTAGAACAGCTATAATTTCTTTTCAAAGATTGAAAAAAAACCAAAGGTTGGGGAAGACAGGGAGAAACTGAAACCCTCCCACATCACAAGTGAGAATGTAAAATGGCACAGCCACTTTGGAAAACACTCTGGCAGTTTCTTAAAAAGTTCAACATATACTCACAATGTCCCACCTGGGTATCTAACCAAGAGAAATGAAAACATATGTCCACATAAAGTTTGTATGCAAATAATGACATCAACATCAATCATAATAGCCCAAAATTGTAAACAACACAAATATCTATCAACTGGTGAAGGGATAAACATAAAGTTGTAAACCCCCCAAAAAGGAATAAATGAATGATTCATGGAATGATGAACGTCAGAAACTTAATGCTTAGTGAAAGAAGTTAGATACAAAAGATATCTATATTGCATAATTCCTTTTATACAAGCATACAAAGTCTCTTAAAAAGCTAAATTGTAGGTACAGAAAGCAGATCACCTCCTGGGGCAGAAGGAAGCAGAGATTGACTTTAAATCTAGGTGTGAAGAAACTGTTTGGGGTGATGAAAACGTTCCAAAACCAGACAGTGGTAATGGTTGCACATTTGAATAAACTGACTCAAAATCATCAAACTGAACATTTACAGTAAGTGAATTGCATGGTATGTAAATTATACCTTAAAAAATCTGCTTTAAAAAAAAAAGGATATACTCCATACAGAATCACAAATTGCTTAAAAATGAGTCATGTAAAATAAGTTGAAATTTCTCTCATTATTTAAAATAATCAAAATATAAGATAAATTTAATATATTACAATTACTCTTTCAAGAATGCAAAAATATCCTTAAAATGACTGTTCACCTCCTTCAAACACTGCTGATGGGAATATAAAATATAGTAACAGCAGCTATGGCAGTTCCTTAAAAAGTAATATAGAGTTACCACATGACCCAGAAATTCCACTCCTCAGTACATAGAGAAGGGAAATAAAAACTTATGTCCACACAAACACTTGTATATGCATGCTCATATCAACATTATTCACAATAGCCAAAAACTGGAAGCAACCTAAATGTTTATCAACTTATGAGTAGAAAAACAAAATGTGATAAATCCATACAATGGAATATTATTTAACCATAGAAAGGAATGAAGTACTGATATATGCTACAACATATATGAACCTTATTATGCTCAATGAAAGCCAGTCACAAAAAAAAATATGTATTGTATGATTTCATTTATGTGGAATGTCTAGAACAAGCAAATTACAAGACACAGATTAGTGGTTGCCTAGGGCTGGTGGGAGGGGAAGGATGGGAATGGGAAATGACTGCTAACGGGTATAGGGTTCCTTTTTAGGGTCATGAAACCATTAAAAAATTAGGTGGGTGGTGTTGGTTGTGCACCTGCATGAATATAAAAATCAGTGACCTGAACACTTTAAATGGGTAAATTTTATGGTATGTAAATTATATCTCTAAAGCTATAAAAAAAAAAAAAAAATCTATTCAGCTGGTATTATTAAAACATCAAAGGTAATTTCAATGTAAAAACTTGAACTTCTAATCTTATTTATTTGCTTTTGAGCTTGTCTCATACTTATCTGAACAGTTTGGTATCCATAATACACACACACACACACACACACACACACACGTGTGCATGTATCCTGTAACATTTTAATTTTAAATGGTCAAAAGGCAGAGGGGGTAGAGCCCTAATAAGAGGTGTCAGAGTTCAAGCAGGATGAGGTGGATGTCCATAGTGGAATGGAAGAAACAGTGTGGTATGGGAAGTTAGAGCCCAAGCTGTAACTCTGTACTGTACTTATAACTTTTCTGTAGGCTACTATTTTAAAATTTAAAAATATAAAACATAAATGTATTGACCACCTGGTTTACAGTACATAATGGGCAAAAGACATGAACAAGCACCTCATGAAAGAATATACCAATGGTGAATAATCAAATGAAAAGATGTTTAACCCCATTAGCAATCACAGAAAATCAAATTAAGACCACAATAAAATGACATTTTGCATCTACTAAATTGGCAAATGTTAACAAGCCCGACAACTCCAAGATATGGCAATGATGTGGCTCAATGGGAGCTTCTGATACATTACTAGCGAAAAGTAAACTGGTTCAATGACTTTGGAAAACAACTTTGCATTATCTCATATAATTGAACATTCTCTACACTTCTACTTAGGTATATATCCTAGAGTTTAGCACATGTGCACCAGAACACATATAAAAGAACATTAACATCAGCAATGCTTGTAATAACTACATATGTGTGTGTGAACATAAGTTCATCAATATATATGTGCGTGTGTAAGTACATCAATACAGACAATATAAAAAAATAAGGCAAACAAAAGCACACAACAATAACCCAGATGTCCACCAACAGAATAAATAAATTCACACAATGGAATATTACCCAGCAGTGGAAAACATGAATTATAACTGCATATAACAGTATAAATAAATGTCAAAAAATTATGAAGGTAAAAGCAAGTCTCAGAAGCCTGCACACAGAATGCTACCATTTTCACAAAACTTAAGAAAAACATAAAACTAAATAACCAAATAACATATTGTTTAAAGATCCATGTGAAAAAACCAGTACTATTAAAAAGAAAGTAAGTTATTAACACAAAATTGAAGAAAGTGGTCAGGGGTGGGGAGGGCCACAGGGGCAAAGGCAAGGAGAGGCAGAGGCTGATAGAAGGAATCATATTAATTAAGTTCTGCTTCCATGTTAGGTGGTAGGTTCTTGGGAGATCATTTTAATATTCTGCCACATAATTTAAATATATTCCTGTTTACACCAAGTGTTACATAATAAAAAATAAGCAGCTATATTGTGGCAAATCAGAGCTTTATTTTCATAAGAATCCTGTTTAGGTAAGCATAGTCATAATTTTCACACACTAACAAATGCTAGCTGGTAGGCAATAGATTTTCCTTATTCTCCTTTTTTGAAAACAAAACAAAGGAGTATATAAAAAGACACACTCAAAAGAACCTGACAGCAGACTTACAGATAAAAGCTTAAAGTGTGGTCAATAAGAGAATGAGGCGAATTCACATCAACCATCACTCTGGTCTCAAATAAAACTAATATAAATGCTTGCTTATTTAATTACTGCAAATTTCAGAATTGTCTCATGGGAGGTGGTCATTTTGCAAAATTATTTAACATGAGAACTAGGTAAACAGGAGTAATTTAATACACTTTGTGTTCTTAACAAACTGCATTTCCCTTCTATATCTAACCAGGCTTTTCTCCCCAGTTGGTCATACTGGCCAGGAGTCATATAATCACCATAATTGCCAAAAGTGTGATGAGAAATACCTAATCCATTTTAAACAGCAAAGTTTCCTTGCCCAATATATGGATCCTTATATCTATTATATGGTACTTTTATCTGAAAAAACAATTACAATTAATTTTCTCAACAACCTTACATTATAGGTAGGGCACAGAATATTAAGCAATAACCACTGCATGCAGCATCATATTTAAAAAATTTTTAAATAAATTAGAAAGGCTGATGATGTTCTAAATCAAATGTTCTAAGAATGTTTCTTGAGTATCTATCACGTGAAAGGTACTTTACAACGTGCATCTCAATGTTTTATGTAATACATACAGATTGAAAATCTTAGCCATGTGCTGCATCCCTGTTAAGTGCAAACAGTAAATGCAAACAAGTACAATAATCTGGTTAAAATGCATCTTGGACTAATTCTTCTTCAAAAGAAAGGGAGAGAAAAGCCACTCATCACATAAGACATATTGTTCTAATTCTTTCTCTTGATCTTTGTTTAATGATGTGCTTGAACATTAACTACAAGCTGCACAATATTGAGGAAGCTGGGGTTGGGGGTTAGGGATTGGGAAAGATCACCAATTTGTTAACACACATTCTTTACAAGGATCATTGCGTTATGTTACAGAAGAAACAGAAATAAAACTAAAACTAAATCCATACCATATGTTCTTGTGTTTTGTTGGGGTTTGGGGGGGTTTTTTGTATATTTTTTTTTTACAAGGTTTGGGGCTTCAAAAATGAAGCACTGATTCAAAGAATAAATGTATTTAACATGCAATTTTTAAGACTAGAATTTAGTAGGCACTAAATATTTGTTAAGTGTATAAATGCTTCTTTAAATACTCTATTTTAAAATTACTTCCAGTATTCCCCTGTATTTCTTCAATGGAAACAATATATCACCCCCCATATAATTGTTAATTTCTGCATTTCCTATTTCTTCTTTATTGTTATTTTTGAATTTCTATTCTTTTAAAAAAGCATTTCCTATTATTAATGGCCAACATCATTCCTTTTAAAAATATATATTGGTTTCTCTTCAAAAAATATTTACAAAAGCAACTTTATTCAACATCTCCATTTGGATGCCTACTAGCAACTCAAATTTAACATGTCAATAACCGAGTCCCTGTTCTTCCTAATCTCAGAAAATATCAACTCCATTCTTCAAATTATTCAGGCCGAAAACATGGCTGCTATCCTAGACGCCTTTCTTCTTCTCATACTGCACATCCAATTTGCTAGCAAATTCTGTGGGCTTTACCTTGGAAATATCCACAATCCAACTACTTCTTTCTGACCCCATTCAAGTCATCTTCATCCTTCCTGGATTATTACAATAGTCTCCTAACTGGTTTCCTTGCTTCTATTTCTAATGCCTACTTAACACAACTGCCAAGTGATTCTGTTAAAATATTATATTGGGTCACTCTTGTACTCAAAACTGTTTAGTGGCTTCCCCTTCTGATCTCATCTCCTGTGTCTCTCCCTCATTCCCCTCACTCCAGCCACAGGACCTCAACTGAAATATTCTTCTGCCCAGACAGCTGTATCACTAGCTCCCATGCTGACTCAGCCTTTACTCAAGTCATCTTCTAGAATAATGTCCAGGCCTTCCCTAGACACAATCTAAAATTTCATGCACCCCTCCACCCTCAGACCTTCCATACTCCCTTCTCCGCTTCAATTTTTATTTAGTACTTATTAATGAGATACAATAAAACTGAGTTATCTTATTTATCTATCTCACCAATAAAATGTAAGCTCCAAGAAGGCAGCAATTTTTTCCCCCTTTTGTTCACTGCTCTATCCCCAGAGCCTAGAAGAATAAATGGAAAACAGTAGGCACTCAATAAACATGACTACTTTGTGATTTTATCTGAGTTTGCAGAAATTAACAAAACTATGATTTTCACTAGCTGTAACAGACACTGGTAGCCTCCTCAAAGACACACTGTCACTCACCCTCCTTTTGTCAAGAGGTAAATCCTCATTAGGTCAAACCACCTATGACACAAGATTGTTTACTCTGATAATAAGGGAATAAGGCATGGTTATATGATGCAATTATGGCCAACAATGTTTACTAAGAAATGTTTGCTCACTTTAAAAAAAAAACCCACAAAAACAGTACAGGAAAATGGCCATCTTGCAACCATGAAGAGTGATATTAGCAAGACATTCTAGATGGCAGAGTAGAAAGATGGAAAACACCATGTACGTCCTTGGTGACATCATTATGCCAATTAATTAACTGCCCATACTCCAAACTTCCTGGTGGGTGAGATGATATGCTCTTCACTATTTAAGCTACTTTTACTAGGTCTTTTATTACTTATATTTTAATTAACATAGAAATTTTTTTCCAATATCCAGTTTCCTGCAGTGTGTTGATGCAAAATAAGATGAAGATGGATTTATTCGCTTGATAGAATTTGAGTGTTTTTCCTTTTTATGCTGCATGCCTAGAGAAATGTCATGACAATAAAACAAGATATTCCAATGTAAGTCATATTTTCTCATAAGAATAACATTAAAAACAGTGTGCTTCTTCTTAATTAAGAACTGAAAATAAACAGATGACCAGGACAGTGCAGTCCAAATATAGTTTTAAAATAACTTAAATGGTAAAATTATGCTCCAAACTACTACTATATGTCTAACAATGTTCTGCAGAATAAGTGCTCATCCAAAGGAAGGAAAAAAGGGAAGGAGGGAGGAGAGTAGGTCCCAAGGCCAAATAAACTCAGGAGATGATGAATCAAACAAAATTAAATGAAATAATGACGTTCCTTTTGCATGTATTCATGTACTGCAAGGTGCTGAGGCAGCAACATTCATTTGAGATGTTTCCCTTCATCCTTCAAGTAATCCTAGATTGGAAAGGGAAGGAGGGAGTGGGCTAGTAATGGTTTGAATCCAAGGGCTAATTTTGAGTCAAAAGGTCTTGATTTTTAATTCAAAGTCGAACCATTAGTTAGTAACAAAGCCAAAACTATAATTATCCAAAACTAGAACTATTCAAGTTCTCAGTACAACAACCTAACAAACCTAACCTCCTCATAAAAGTCTTATAAACTTTGAAAATTCTTATGAATTTATAAAGTCCCTAAACTCTCAAATAATTTACTCTAGACATAACGGGACCAGAATAGAAGATATATATAAATACTATAGAATACACTTAATCTATACCTAATATATCTGTAATATGTGGTAACTATTTAATTATCAATACTTTTATTAGTTGTCATTTTTTGGGTGAATTATGGCTCTGAAAAAAATTAAAGCTATTGAGAAAAGTATAAATGTCTTTCAAAATCTTCTTACCATATTCTCCAATAGTAAATAAAAACAATAAAAATTATTCTGCTGGTAAAACTTCAAAAAGCAGTCATTGATCACTGAACCGATTTAACTGAAAACTTTAATCCGCAGAGAGTATCTGATCATCACAGCTTTGACTATCGACTGGTATGAGGTATGATCCTTGCCTCCTCCTGCTCTCCCTTGCTGCTTCTTTGGGTCAGTCTACATACAAGAAATGAAGTAGGAGGAATGGCAGATTCATGAATTAATACTGGATAAAAATGTAGAACCACAGAATGACCACAAAATGAATGCAATGTAAAAATCTGGGTTTTACAAAATATAAATTAATCTCTTTGACTACAAGAGATTCAGATTATGGTTCCTCTAAATAATAAGCCACAGGGAAAGCTGATAAATTAAAACAATGATCTCTGAAATACCTCATCTTAATGTAAATCAACTGGATAAGCATTATTCAACTAAAAAGAAAATAGTATTTAACGCCCAAATTCCAAAATTAACCATTACATCAAAAAAATTCAGAACTATATTTTTCATAAGTATGTAACGCCGTGTCCAAAAAGGTATCTAAGGAATAACAGAAATAACTAAAACTTACTGCACACTATCTGCATAAATCCTAGCATTTAATTTCTACAATCCTTAAAACAACTATATGAAGTTATCTCTATTTTATAGATAAGAACACTGAGCCTTATAGAAGGTGATTTGCCCAAAGTCAACAATCAGTAAGGAAGTGGCAGAGTTAGGATTCACACCTAGATCACCTGGTCTTGTTCAAAACCACCACATCACAGGTGCCACAATCCTTTGTCAAATTCATTTACCTATAAACACTGCTTTGACTCAAAGGTGGTTTCCTGCAGATTTTACAGACTCAAATATACTTCTATAATCTAAAAATGACTCTCAACATGAAATATGTTTTAAAACGCTATCTAGTGGGTTATTCCTAGTCGTCATGATTAACTTTTATAAACCAGATGCAAGTAAATACAAGTTATTGACAATAGAGCTAAGTCACATATTATCTCACTTAAAAATTATGTATAAAATAGATATTATTCAATTTTACAGGTGCGGCTCAGAGAAGTTGAGTTACCTACCCAGGAAAGACGTAGATCTGGGATTCAAATTCAAGCAGTGTGTTTCTATAACACATTCCACAACCACTGTCTAATAAAACCTCCACAGTGTCTGACCAATTGCCTTGATCAGCCAGTCTCCTGAGCATTTTGTAAAAGATTAACAGGCTATTTATAAATCATTGGTCAAATTTTCTGTGCCTAAATCTATGTTAAAGATACCAATATAATTACAAGTTCTTGCTGACCCTACTAGAATTTTTAAATAAAATATATTACTAGGGTAGTCTAGCTTCTGGCAATTTCTATTGGCAAATTCACCAAATACATTTCTTTTGTTGCTGGCATAGCAAAAACACTCTGAACTGTCTTTCCTGGAATAAAGCCTGTTAAACTTTTTGCAGGAAAATCTGTACGATTTTTTAAGTATCAAAAAGCTGAGGAAATGTTGATACTTTAAAATAAATTTTGACCCAGTAAGAACTGGCACTAAGCCTTTTATTTTCTTGTAGTCAGCAATACTACAAACCTATAAAAATTCAAATAGTAGTTAACGGCATGCATTTTGAATTCCCTATGTGGTGAGTCACTTCCAAAACTCAAACTCTATACTGAAAACTTTTTTTAACCTGGATATGTAGCAGAAATCACTTTGAAAACCCATAACCACCAGATGATGAAAAGAAAAGCAAGTCCATGTAGGACTTTACTAATTGTTTTCCCTGAAAAAAAAAAAAAAAGGAATATTACTGACTCCTATGCAACACCTTGCTTTATAGTTCAAACAAATTCAGAAACTGCTGTTCCTAACCCTGTACTGATCTAGATATTTGAAAAATAAAATGAAGGCCAGTTTAATCACCTAAGAAATATAATAAGTAAGTGTGTATGGGGAGGGAGGAGTTGGAGGAAGTGGAGAGAATTGGGTCAGTAGGTGGCAGATGTTAACTGGTTCAAACTTGAAGGAAATTCAAAAGCATGAACATGGGTTTGTCAGAACTCTTAAATAAAGGGAAAACGTATGGAATAAAAGGTCCTAATATAGGGCCGGCCCGGTAGCACACTGCTACAGTGCGCCGCTTGGGAGTGAGGCGGCGCTCCCGCCGAGGGTTCGGATCCCACATACAGACCAGTTCCCGCTCACTGGCTGAGCGAGGTGCGGATGCGACACCGAGGGTTGCGATCCCGTTGCCGGTCCCGGTCCGGTACGGGCGCGACACTGAGGGTTGCAATCCGTTGCTGGACACGAAAAAAGACAAAAAAAAAAAAAAAAGTCCTAATATAGAAGGATGTGCTATTGAATAAAACAGTGATCATCCAAAAACCTATTTTCTTTCTTTTGAAAATACATTAGAATTAACAATATTGTCTATAACATGTTATCTTTCTGATAATGCACTTCATTTATTCTGCACAACATTCCTATGATGTAGGCTGTATGCTTATTTTACAGATCAGAAAACTGAAGCTCAGGTTAAGTGATTTGCTGAAAGTCCATGTGGAGAGCCTGGGCTCAAATATAAATCTTAGGATTCTAAGGCCAGCATTTTCCATGCTATTTATTATATTAAACTGTGGCTGTTATGTTGGCTGCTCTTAGTGTCTACACAAAAGGTGAAAGAGAAACACATCCTTTGGTTTGAAATTTTTTTTAACAACAAAGAAACAACTACCTCTGCTTTCTCTCATGAGAAAGCATGAATCCTTCTATCCCTAATAAATGTCTTCTTTTAAAATGCAATGCCTGCTGGTTTTAAATAGTTCACATATATTCCTTTCATACAATTTTGGTGTAAAAAGAAAGTCATCGTGATAATCCCCATTTTTACATTAAACTAACCAAGACAAAGAGAGGTTACACTACTAAAAGGCTTAAAAGCTAAGGAAACAGCATTCTGTGGTCACTAGACTAAGCTTAAATGGTATATGACTTTCCAACAAATGCCGTGATGATGCTTTTTACCCTTAACAGAAACTCATAGGAGTACTTAAGTAAAATAAAAATGTTATCCATTTCTTATTTCCTGAAATTACTGTGAAAATGGCAAATTAGCATTAACTCAGTAAAGCATCACTATTAATAAATTGCATGTACATGTTTTTAATATACTTATCAAAGCAACTTTAATAACATTAACTATCAGGTTATATCCATTTCTATTAGAATAAACAGGCTTTCTTTAAGAATTTTTATCTGTAATATAAAGCCAAAGGATCAATTTTTTTAGCTAACAATAACAAAAAAGCCTAAATATTTTCTATAGTTATGTCCTAGGTAATAAAACAAGGGCTCTGTACACTGACTAAATACATCTGGGTGGTCTATAAAGTTAACTTTCCAAACCTATTTAGCCACCAAAAGAATATTATCCAAATCACATATCATATTTTGTTATGAATAAGGAAGATTTAAAAACCACAATCATTGTCTCCTCCTCTCAAATTCAGTTTCTGCTACTACTCTGTGTCTCCAACATCTGAGCACTTAAATACATAAGACCATAAGCAGCCTGAATGTTCAGGATCTACTCTGTGAGTGATGACAGTATTCATCCCAATTTAAGGTGCTAATTCTATAAAACTCATTTCCTCCCTGAACCTCATACCATCTCTTTCTGTGAGCTAATTTATAGCTACCACCCAGATATACAAGATCCTCAGATTTTGTTTTTGAGGTGGGAAAAAATTCTCTGAAAGTCAGAAACTTATTCTTTTCTTAGATGCTATTCTTAGTAACAGAACCATGACCCTACCAAATAAAAAAATTGCCATCATCCCAAATTCAATCTCATTTAGAACTTCCATTAGCCAGTCAAGCTATTTAATTTTAAATACTCCTAGGAAATAGAATTGACAGGGCTAGGGTCAACTTTAAGAAATTTAGGGAAATCTGTGAAATGATGTCCTTTGAAAAATGTATTTTATACCAATGTGAATTAAATATGAAAAATTAAGGATCAATTTTGGAAAGTTAACAAAACTTTAAAATTAATTCATCTTTGAAACGGTTGCATTCCAAACGTGTAATTTATCACTTTCCTCAAAGGCATTTGTATTTTCTTTCTGGATGAATAGCAAAGAGACTTACTATAGCAAACATTCAGCTAACATACTAAATCAATCTTGCTTGTTATTCAGGTAAGGCACATTAAAGAGCATTCTGTATATCACATTAAGTTAAGCCAAAGAAATGTATAAATTCAGCAAAATAGAGTATGGGTACTATCACAAATAAGTGCATCACACTTTGGAACCTGCAATATTTCTAACACACACGCTATTTAACAAACCATATGAAAAACCTGTTGTACAATGAGTGTAAATAATTTGCATAATATAATACAGGATAAATTTTTATCCTTTTTTTGACTGTTTCTAAAGCTTTAAAATGGTATCAGGATATACCCCGGAGTTTTGTTTCATCAACATTTTCATTTATCACTCTGTAAATGTGAGGTATCAAGTTCACTACTGTGTAAATCACGAATTTATAAAAGACACGGTCCGTTCCCTTTAGAAGTTTACAATGTTGCTGAAGAGATGAACAAAAAGCTATGAAATAAATGCAGTGTGAATGGCACTCAGCAACTTCTATGGGAGAGAGGGCGAGTGCACATGTTCCATTTTGTCAGTGTTCATCCAAATTACAAGATGGGTAGCATTTTGGTAAAAGAAAACTACTAGTGGAATCAAAAGACATCTGAGATGAAGATGGCAAAAATAATGTGACAGTATGAGAAATGTGAAACCCCTGTAAATGCATTCTAGGGTAGCATATACTATCTCTCTTCATATAAGTCTTTGATTATATTTTTGTACTATTTTAGAAACATTTATTGTAGATGACCTAAATATAAAACTTTCAAAAACTATAATTAGAAACTCCCTGTATAAAATGGAATAAAATCTATACTTTACACAGTACACAAAATACTTCCTAAAAACTTTTGAGGTCTGCCTTATCTATACTAATTTTAAGATACCCAAACATAATGTAGTCTTCTATATTTCACAGGAACAGGAGGAATCTCTTATAAACATACTTCTCAAACTGATTACTAACATTACTTTATGACCCGAATGGAAAAACACACACATGAGGTTCTTCAAAAAGTTCATGGAATTATTCGTATTATCTTTTAATTCTATTTTTTCATGAACTTTTTGAAGTACCTTCATATGGATACCTAAAAGACGTATTACCTGCTCATAATAATGAATCCTATTTTCTAAACACGTCAGATCTACATATTACCTTTCAAATAGATATACACGTCAGTTTGATGAAAAAAGTACTTTTGAATTACTCAATTATCAAGATGTATTATCATACTTATAAATGAAGATTTTTGCTTTCACTTCCTTTAAATATTCCCTGCCCCAGAAAATCCATAAAGGCAAATTTTCAGGAGTACAAAAATGTGTATCTTCTCCATGCATTCAATAAATATTGTCAATAAATACTTATGTGCTCCTTCTAGACGTCAAGCATTATTCTAGGTTCTTCAGATATTATCTGTGCTGAACGAAACAGAAATTCCTGCCTTCAGGGAGCTTTCATTTTACAAGGGGTAAAAAAAGTCAATAAACTATAAATATTTTTTAAAAATAAATTTCATTGTATTTTTCAAGGTGTTAAATGCTGCAGAAAAAAGAAAAGAGAACAGTGTAAGGGAGAGAGGGATAAAAGCAGGCTTCCATTTTGAGTTGAGTGGTCACCAGGCTAGGCTAATGTAAGGACTTTTGTTTTACACCAAGGAAGATGAGGGCTTTTAAGCAGAGGAATGATTTTCTTTTTTTTAAATAACCAATAAGATATACTATTAGCTATATGTGCTATGAGGGTATCAAAAAATGCAGTCGATTTCATTTAAGAGGAAAGACGTAGTACTACCAAAAATGTGTGTTGAGGGGCAGATTTGTAAAACAGTTACCTCAGATCTGGGATCCAAGATAACAGCTAACATATGAATGTGCCAACTACTATTCAAATGGCTTTACCCCCCACAACAAGCCTCCCTATGTGACCATTCATAGGTCAGTAGTCCTTCATCCGCATTCCTAATTCTGAACACAAAAAAGCTTTAAAAACTGACTTGGTAGCAAAATACAACCCACATTCACGTGAGAAAGCTTACAGTCCTGATTTATCCCACTTCACAAATATATACATGAAGAAACATTAACCCTCAAAATCTAGGTAGCCTTTAAATATCCTAATTAATGAAAAGTCATAGGTCTGTGAATATGTACACATTCAAACTATTTTTAAACTGCCCTATTTTACTCAGAATATAGTAGTTATATCACAGAGCAATTTAGCTTCTTCAAAGTAAACAAGTCACCCTTTAAAGAAAGAAAACAAAACAAGTAAAAATTCTACCCAGCATATAACCCAGAGTAAGATAAAAGATGTCAATCTGTCACAGATTTTAATTTTATAGTTTAAAATTTGTAAGATACTATTTGTCATTCAACATGCCCCCTAAACACTGGCTAATTTCTTTATCTGATGTTCAACCAAAGAAAATATTTTTATTCCAACACAAGAGAAAAATCAGGCTGTTTGAGACCTACTTAAAAATGGTATATCGGTACCCGACCTGGCATCTTTCTATTGGATTTTTAAGGATAATTTTAACTAGATGTGAATTTAACTAAAGCATTATCTTTTAAAAACACAAAATGTAACTCTGTAGCTGTGCTGTCCAATATGGCAACCGCTACAAACATGTGGCTACTGAAAACTTGAAAAAATGACAGATAGGCACTCAGTGAAAATACATACAGATTTCAAAAACTTAGAATGAGAAAAAGAATGGAAACAATCTCATAATTTTATATTGATTATTCATTAAAAGGATAACATTTTGCAGATATTGGATTAAATGAAATATATTATTAATTTCATCAGTTTCTTTTTCTTTTTTAACGTGGTTACTAGAAAATTTAAAGTTATATAACACAGCTTGCATTACTTCTATTGAACAGCACTGCTGTAAAAATCCAGAAAAAGATTAATATAAAATTTCTCAATACTTAGACTCTAGACTTAATAAGTCCACTTTAAATCACCAGAGAGAGTAATACAAACATAAATGTCACAAGAAACATTAATACTCAAAGAAGTATACAAAAATGGGACAAATAAAAAGCCTTCATTATATGCTATGCCTGATTTGCATCAAAACTCATTTTCATTATTTCCACAATCTAAACTATGTATAGGAGGGCTTCATGTTCTATTTCTTTCACTAGGGTTAGAATACATCAGGTTTTCTGAACTAAATGCATGTTATATTAGAATCAGAAAAGAAGGAACTTATTTTCTAATAGATGGGAAAATTTAAATAACTCCTAAAAAACAACTTTAGAGTTTACATTAAGTTGAAGGAAAATAAATCTATCTCACAATAAAATCTATCATTAGTAAAAGATACACTGACTAATGTTTTATAAGTATTCTTAAAAGCATTCTAAGTATCTATTATTCCAGTTAAACATATGCGTACCCCAAAACACAGCAGTTCCACTCCTATGCATCTACTCAGCAGAAATAAGTGCTTATTTCTACCAAAAGATATAAAGAAGTTGTAGCCACAAACTGAAAAGATACTCAATGTCCAAAAGATACTCAATGTCCATTTACAGTAGAATGGATATTTGTATAATCATACAATGGAATACAGACAATTTGGAGAGAAAAAAACAAATGATACAACATGGATAACTCTCAGACATAATGTTGATCCCCCAAAAAAACCAAAACAACCAGATACAAAAGAGTTCAGAGTATGTGACTCCAAATTTATAAAGTTCAAAAACAGCCAAAACTAATCTAGGGGAAAAAATGCCCAAGATTTGTTTCCTGTGGGTGGAGGCAGTATTGACTATGAAATATACAAAGAAGACTTCTGGGGTAGAGTGTTAGTTACGCTCAGGGAATACTTATGTAAAAAATCATTGAGCTAGCAAGTAGGAGTGTCTATTGACTACATGAAGTTACACTTCAATTAAAAGTTTTTTTTTTTTTCTTAAAAAGGACATTGCACATTATGATTTATTTTCAAAAGAAATACTTAAAACCAATTCCTTTTCTGAATTTATAAGAAAATTTTTCTACTTAATCCTTCAACTAGTTTCTTTGTATTTTCTTTTTAATAAAAAATAATAAACACTCTTAATTTTGAGATTATCTGATAAACTTTCATAAATAGATAATTTATAATAGCTTTAAAAGTGTAAATTCTTCTTTATAACTAAGATTGAAAGTTTATATCTTCAAATATTTAATTTTAATAATTAATCGTTATTTTCAATTTTAAAAGGTATCTCTAAATTCCACCAAATCCACAGTTCCTGATAATATAATTTCTTTTACTGATAAAGTATACATCGTAAAAATTAAATTTATTATTTGGGGTTCTTTACAGTCCTAATTCCCTTACTTAAATTTCTTATCTGTTTTTACTTTCTCTCTATAACTAACAGTAGAAGGAAGAAAATGCTACTTTGCCAATAGTGAATAATCCTGAACATAAAAACAGAGTTTCCACATTAAAAGTTTAACACAATGTACTGGGGAAACATACAAGACTATATTCATCAATCCTAGAAATTCACACTGCTTGATAAGTGATTAAGAAAATTTGTAAAAGTAATTTTTGTATTATTTTGTATGAATATAAATCATGAATATTCAGTTAAGAAAGTATAGAATCGTAACAAATGCATTATTTTATTAAATGTATTTATATGTCCTTGCTCTAGCTGTTTCTATTCCAAACAAGACAGCTGGCAAAAGTTTTTGAAAAGGAAAACACAAGATATAGGGGAAGTACAAAGTCAGACATTAAGAAGAAAACTGTGGATATGTATCAAGGGGACTATGTTTACCACTGACATTAGCCAAACTGGCTGACATATCCACATGGGGTCTTTGGAGTATGACATGGTCTAAATGTTTGTGTCCCCCATAATTTTTATATTGAAGCTTTATCTCCACTGTGAATGTATGTGGAGTAAGGCCTTTGGGAGGTGATTAGGTCATGAGGGCAATGCCCTCATTAATGGAGTTTATGTCCTTATAAATGAGGCCCCAGGAGCTCCCTGGCCCCTTTCACCATGTGAGGTTACAGAGAGAAAATGGGCATCTATGAGGAAGTGGGCCCTCACCAGACAATGAATCTGCTGGTGCCCTGATCCTCACTTCTCCAGAACTATAACCAATAAATCTCTGTTGTTTATAAGCCACCCATTCTATTTTGGTACATTTTTTATTTTGCTGTATTTTGTTACAGCAGCAAACAGACTAAGACTAAGGTGCAAAAGACAAAAGTAAAAAGATAGTAAGTTTCTTGATTGGTGATCTTAACATTCTTCCTTCCCAGTAGTATGTCACATGTCTGAAACTCTGAGTCTACAAACAGATGAATTATTATGCTACATCAATCTAACCACATGTGATGATGCAAAGAGGGAACTTAGCAGATGGATGTTTAGAGGCAGAGCCAGGTGGCCTGGGTTGAATATGTCCATGGATCCTGATGACAGACTGATAGAAATACAGATGGCAGCTGATCATGACACTAGGAACGTAGAGTTGTCATAGGCAGGAAGGACTACACTGCCTTAGACAAACAGAAACTTTATATATATATATATATATATATCACTTTCAAATCAAGACATTCTTTAAGACAGTTCTATAGTGAAAAGGTAAAATGCAAATACCTGAGATCTTTAAAATGGGCAAAACTGGTTTAATCTAAACCACATTTTTATCTCTCTTATACAAAATTCAAATTTATAAGGACTGAAATATATCCTTCTCTGTGACAAATGTCAAACTAGTTTATCAATATCTGAAAGTTAAAGAAAAATAAACACCACAATATGGCATGACAGTCTTACATTCCTAAAATTGGGAATGCTTGATTATGTTTCTAAAAAATGGAGCAATGAGATGAAATACAATACCTTACGGATGTGTTTCTCCCCAATGTTTAAATAATGGGTCCTGAGAGCAGAGTTCTGAAATCCAAATATTTCCTGAAAATTAAGAGAAATAAGTGTTACTTCAAGTATTCTTAACTCAAAGAATTTCAATAGCCACCATTTACAACAGAATTTTAACTACTAACATAAATCATCTCAAAAACAACATAATGATTTATTGTGAAGTAAAAATTATTCTTAATTATAAATGCTTTCCTTGTGCAAAGTTCTTGATCTGATGAAAATAACCTGCATTACAGAATTATTTACCTATCTGTCTTTACGCCACTATAAAGACCGTCACCTCTTCTTAAGGATGTGAGAAGCTGATGTCAAGGACAAAAAGGAATTTCAATCAAGGGTTCTGGGAGAAAAAGTATTAGAATTATTTGATAGTCATTGCAGGGTTTGAAACACTTCCTTTTTTTTTTCCAGACCACTAGGAACAGAGAATGTTAAGCTGGGAACTGGAACCATCCTACACGAGAATGACACTGACGTGTGGGAAAGTAAGGAATCAAAGAGTGGATGAAAGGTTTTGGCTAGCGAGAGACATAGCCTACTCTTACTGTAGTGGTTGAGGAAACTGTATATTGATCAACAGGTCGATGAACAGCGAAGCTGGCTGGTGATAAGAGAGGAATGATGCAAATTCCCTGATACCACCATAGCAGCATTCCATCTATATCAGCCCCTGCATTTATATCTGGCTTACACTTCTAGAACTCTCAATTCCTAACCCATAACTCATGATCAGTTCTCAAGGATTATAGTTTTCACTAAAAATAAATCCATAAACCTGAATTCTAATCTCCCAAAATAAAGTTACCTATTTTTCACTATCACTTCATTTTATCAGGGCCCTTCAGTCTCTTTAAAACCATATACAGGCACCAAATTTCTTACAGTGATGTTTCCCCAGCATCCTAACCAAGCAGGCTCTTCAACCACTATGCCTTTAGGTCACCTTCCCTGTATCTTGCTTACTGTTATTCTCCCTGAACTAGGAGTCCTTCATTCACCTTTGAATTCTCCAATACCTAGCAGAGCTTATAGCTGATGCTCAATAACTGTCTGCTAAACGAATCAATGAATCTTAGAGTCTTGATCAATTAACAGACCATGCTTAAGTAAAAAAAATGCCATAAAAGGAGAAAAGGTAGTTATATGGACCAATTATAATGAAGAATACTTGCCATTCTTTTAATTACTTCACACACACATATACATGCTCACTCACTCTTCATTCTCAGTTCTTCAATCATTAAGATTCTTCTATTATCTATGGCAATGCTCTCCCACCCCCCACAGATAATCAGTCTGGCTGGGTAGCAGGTCTCCTTTTTGCCCAGGTGAGTTGGGACTAAGTTCCACTGTCAGAGGTCCTACACAAACTGGCATGGTAATTGGACATTAACACAAATGTTTTAAGCACATACATCAGCAATTTCAAAGCTACCCTCCATCTGCAGCAGGGAATGTCACCTATGTGTATAAGTCAGAGATACCTAGAATTATAACTAAGGGCAGAATGATCCTAAGATCTTAGAAGTAGACAGAAGGCTCATCCTTAAAATAAAGTTTATAACTATTAGAGAAAACAAACAAACAAAAAGCCCTGAAGAGACCTCCCAGTGACTGGGGGGAAAAAAAAGCATTATCATTTCCTATTAGGACACTACTTTTTCAGCAGCTAAATAAAAACATTACCAAATCATTTTATGTAATAAAACTTAACCTTATTTTGACCTTCCTCATAAAGCAAACAAATCTCTCTATCCAATAAGGTTCCATCCGAACTATGTAAGACGATAAGCAATACCTTAATTGCATTCATTTACATGACTTTGAAACTATTCTGGGCTGAAGTCACTGACTGCAAGGTCACAGAATACAAAAAAGTAGAATGTATGCAATTTACGGAGGAGGAATAATGCACTTAGACAGTGTGGCATAACCTTGTCCTTCCCTCATTAGGTGATACCAAATGTTTACTGCAATCAACAGGTGTAGACATCTCTATGTGCAATACATCACATACATACATCCACACACACATTGATTTTATAAATACATATTATATACACCCATATATATAAAACATATGAAGAATATATATTTGAATAAGTTTATCATATATTACGGCTTTCTTATTAAAATTAACCTGCCTAAATAGAGGCAAAGAACAACTCTATACCCTAACAGCATTTAAAATCAAAACACAAAATAGGGCTATTATTTTTTCCATTGTCTCATAAAAAGTTCTAACAACAAAATTCAGGTTACAAAGTTATAGTTTTAGGACAAGAATTGCAAACAAAGGATGTTAAGTATATTAAGAGTTTCTGCTCTGATTTTTTGCAACCTAAACAAGCATATGTTTAAACTAATTTGCTTACAGGAACATACTTTATATGTCTCAAATCCAATAATACCACATTAGTAAAAGAAAAAAAAGTGCAATAGATTGACAGAAAGTAACTACTATATATTACAGGGGACAATGTGCATCCTTCAAAACCTCAGACTATACCAAAACACACACAAAAAGGTTAACCCCACAAAATTTTTCCTTTTAGTTTAGTAAAATGCAATTCTAACACAAACTAGATATTACTAGCACTTGAGCTTATTGGAAAAAGGAGAAGGAAACCAAAAGGGTAGGATCCAGGGTACTTTTAAAATGTTTGTAATACTAGTACAAATGTAGGAGTATTTGTTATATACAATATAACATCATCAGAAGATTCATTCAAGACGTTTATGTCCATTAAATTAGGTAAATCTCACACATTTAATTTACTACCCAAGCACTTTTATACTACACCAGCCAATCTTTTGCAATTTAAAAATGATTTAGTGAAAGAGATGCAAAGATATTATAATATTTATGCTTCCTCACCTTCTCTCCTTCCAGAGAAAAGCAAGGCTTTTTTCATGTAAATCTGTACCAGATCCAAATGATTTCAATTGATGTTACTCCACAAAGAACACAAGGGTGAATATTTAAGCACTATATTTCTAAATAAACTCAAATACCACAACATCACTTTGTCTTTTCTAAATGAGAAAGAAAATCTCTTAATTTCTATCATAAATTAAGCGAATTCACTTTGGATTAGCTTAGTTTTAAAATACATACATACATATATTTAATGAAATACTAATTAACATTATTATCTGTTTATAACTTTCAGTGACCACATCTTCTTTAGGCATTTTAATTTTCTTTCTATGAGAAGCAATTCAGGGTCAGACATGTAATACACAATCTATGTAACTATGTAACAGGCAATTAATTCATGGTTCACATTCTTTGAAAGGATAAGAGTATATGGGGTCTATCAGAATCTTCCAGTGGTGTCTCTAATGTTCTTGGTCACATTTTCATTTGAATTCAAACCTCAGGTTGAAGATGATCTTCTGATAAAGATGATAACTTTTTGTTTCTCTCAAACACTTCTCTGCCCACCTCAAAAAATTGCATGCTTTATGTTCCTAAAGTCATTGATTGTGATGACAATATCTGAAGTTCTATTATCCACATAAAATTAGGATTTTCCTTTCCTTGGATATTAGAATATGTTGAAACCAGTTTTCATAAACACAACCTAGACTTTTTGTATCTTAAACAGGCTACAACCGTGAACTGAAAATTAACCACATTAATGGCATCAACTCTTAGGGCTTCCAATGAATTAGGAAATAAATCTGAGTCTAGGTTCAGACATACATCAATCTCAGGGAACCATATTAAATCCTACCCACAAAGCATGGGTGCCTGTGTGCATATTGTTCATGTTTTTTATTTTCTAAATATTATGATGTTTTGACATCTTAAAATCTTTCTGATGGAGGACTGCCTCTCCAGGGGAATGAGATAGCAAAAGGCTCAGCCTAGAGCATGTCTCTGATATGCAAACTAATCAATCCTGAGTCATATCCCCTCTATTTGGCCCATACACCATAGGAAGCAATATTCCTCTGCCTCCTTCATTCCAGGGCCAGGTACCAGGCTACAAGGAACCAACCCTAAAGCTTAGAGCTTATATGAGGGTACTTCAAAAAGTTTGTGGAAAGATTCATAGTACCTTTTAATAGTATTTTTCCATGAACTTTTTGAAGAACCTTCATGTATATATAGCTTATTCAAAGCTATTGCCATTATATACTTATAGCTTATTATTGTTATTATATACCCATAGCTTATTCAAACTATCCAATCCTAAACGTGTTTATCCGGCCCTGCCTCGTCTTTCCCACTGAAACTCCAATAAAGGCCACAGCATAGACTCTCCCTTCACTTCTGCCCCTTTGGCCTCCTAACCAACAATGGTACTCTCCCACATGGCCCTGCGTGGCCTGCTGTGCCTTCTAGGGCCTGTGAGTATAATAACCTTTGTTTTCCTGAGCCTCTCCTGTGTCTCCTCTTGTGGCTGCACCTGACTGACCACATAAAAGAACACAGAACAGTATGTGTGCATGCACACACCTCTTTTCATTTCCTCTTGTCTTTTCCCTTTTCCCTTCCCCAGGAGGTCAATGAACAAAATATTACTTTTTAAAATACATATAATGATATGGAGATCAACTATCCATCTGCCTAAAAGAGAGGTGCCTCAATAAAGAAAACTACCTGTATGCAAAATTAAATCCTGACTGACAATGTTGCTTGGGTAACACTCACAAAAGAACAATGATACCAACTGTAAGGAACAGGTCAAAAACACTTCATAAAATCTGAAACACCTGCTATAGAATATGTTAATTCACAATTTCATCTAGGAAATATTTTTCTTTCTCCCTCACCTGTTCACCCACCCATCTTGCGTTCAACTCCATAAACAGCAGTTATCCCCCATTATAAAACAGTTGACGGTTAAAACAATGAGCCAACAAAGAAAGTACAATATTCTATAACTGACATTTACTACATTGGCCTTGGACTTCTAATCTTTACCAGACGGGCACACAAATCAATCCATCAGCTCATAAAGGTGTGCTTTTTTAACCTCTAAAACAGATGGGATTGGCCAGAAGTGTCTGGCATGTCAAACTGCTAATCACTGCTGCCCTTTGCACAAAATAACCCACTTAAGTTGAGGCATGGTTGCACTGTAACCGACATTAGTCTGTGGGAAACCCATTTAACTGTCACACACTCCTGCCACTACTGCTCTCCCTTAATTAAGCCTAATGCCGTATGCTTTGACCTTTTGTTCTAGCCTATTAACCCTATCTAGTACAAGTTCAATTATGTTAAACTAAAAACTTTGCTGTAAAATATTAAATGCCAAGCTCAAAAAATCATAAGGGACATCCTCCAGCCCTAAGTTCTATGCACCCTGATACTCAATGCATTTGAAAGTAAACCTCACTTTCAAAGTAACACTGCTTCTTACAGAGTGGAGAAGAACCAAATTATCATTCCAGTCCAACCCTCTCATTATACAAAGGAAACTGAGGCCAGAAAACATTAAATGACTCACCCATTTCATAGCTTTTCTATGTCAAAGCCAAGCTATCTAATCCCTAGCTCTAATTCTTTATTCTCCAAGGTGTTGATTAAGAGCTTAAAACCACCCAGCAGTGTGTTAAGGTTACTAATATTTTCACCACAAATTATTACCTTTCACCATCCTCTGGAATATGCTACACAAATAGGCCTAAAGCAAAATAAAGTGACTTTGACAGTTTAGAAGTCATTTTTCCTTTCCCCTCCCACACACCAAAATTTGCTATACCCCTCACTACTTTTTCCTTCTTTTTAAAAGGAACCGTGGTCTCTGAGAACTGCTAAATCCTGCAACACTCACAAGGCAATATGTACAAAATACAAATTATTTTCTTTCCTGGTGCTTTATTTAAGTATTCAATAGAGCCAACACAGAAAGCAATTACAACCTGTGTCTCATCGCCATCAGGCCAGTTGCATATGTTTAAAAATACATCCTTTTTACACCGATATGTATATGGATTGCTGTGCACATTTACCAAAATTCCAAAAAAGCAAAAAAACTTTAAATTCACTGTAAAATAAAATCAAGTGTAGTCCAAATTAACATGCTATCATCACAGAGATATTTTAGTTTTAGCATATAATAATATATGCTATCGTTTCTTCCATTTACTTCATACAACTGGAAAAAAAAATTTTTGCCACTCACCGTAACACATGAAACAACTTAAAAGGTCAGTAACACAAAACAAAATTTGAATTTTTACGACTGGTGTGAAGAAATTCATATTAATTTTACATTTTGAAAAGATTTTAAGTTTATCTTTTTTTGTTGACTGCCCAAAGGCCCATTTTTACCTATTCTCAATATTGAGCAATATTGTCATCTTTTGCCATTAACAACCCTGAATCTTACAGGTTTAAAGTAACATGCCATCAAATGAAACATAATTTTGCAAAAGCAAGGTCACTTAGAGTTGTGCTAAAAAAATGAATGACTCCAATAAGATAATTTACTACTTTTAAAGGGGAAGAAAAAAAAGAAAAGTTTAAAATTCAAGGTGAACATGTTTGTGTCAGTGAAATGATACTATACCTTCAATGGAAAGCATTCCTTGGCATTATCAGGAGGAATATGCAAGGATGTGTAAAATATAAAATTTGTAGACGGATGTCTGGTCAAAGGTTTATTCACCTTTTTCAAACTGCAAAGAATAATAATGTTAATTTAAATGAGACACTATGACTTAGCTACAAGTTTTGGTTAATAAAATAGAAATTTTCTCCTGCTGAGGAATCTAACTTGGGAAATTCACACTAACATACCGAAATTCATGCACTCTATAACATATTGACTGACACTAACGAACAATGAAGGGAAAAAGTTCAGGTACTCAGGATAAGCACTGGGCAAAGCACAAAGTAGAATATACCACATAAATAGTAAAGGTGTTCATTTATCTACCCTTTTACTTTGGACTTTAGTCCATTAGCTTCTTCTTCTTTTGCTATGATATATAAGCATATGAATACATAGAAAAATATGTGAGCCATGAGAGAATATGTTTTTTCCTGTTTACAAAAGACATCCACTGCCAAGCACGCAGAAAGTTACTTCTAGTGAAAAATTTGTCTTCACAAGGCAGGAAACTATGTTAAAGTTATTTTAAGAGCATTTGTTAAAAATCAAGGCCGTAAACATATGTCCAAATAATTTATATATTTTCTTTAGCATTTGAAAATAAATTTCTCATCTAGAAACTTTTGAGCTCCATTTCAAAATAATTTTATTTTTTGCCTCCTATCAGCAATCATTAATGTAGTTGAACATGATGGCATTCTAATAGTCAGGAAATTCACCTCTAGTGAAGAGCAAATCCCAATTTTTAAAATGTAACAAAAGGGCTTCATATACTTCTTTAGTTGTATAACTCACCAGATTTTAAATCATCAATTGTTCTTGATACCCTCCAACTTTTAAGGTCAGTGAACACTAAAACTGACTTTAGTCATGAAATTTTAAGATGCTTCCACCTTCCTAAGCAGTAGAATACAATACACTTAAATACACCAAGGCTGGTGAGTCCTTGTGACTATTGGAAGTAAAGCTAATAAGGAAACTGCCCAGAAGGCTCTAAAAATATTTTGCTTCATTTCCTTACCAAAAAAATTAAATGCTCCCCCCAAAGATTTTGCTAAACATGTTTTCTAATATATTATAATTTGTGTATTTTTTAAAAAAATTTAGTTACAAAACAAATTATTTCAAGTACCAATTAATTACAATGTCACCCACAGTTTCACTTTTTCTCTCATAATTAATATGCCTGGAAAAAAGATGATAAATTTTAAGGAAGAAATAATATTCCCTTTAGAAGTCCTAATTTAAATAGACCAAAGAAAAAATGTAGAGGATTGGCTATAATTCATAAGTCATACAAAACAATTAACAGCTGTTATATATAAATAGAGGCTCTATCCATGACCCAAATGAGCCAGATTTTACCAGTAATTGGGACTGGCACAATTCAATTCAACAAATGTTTACAGACAGCCTTCAATGTGCCAGGCACTTATGGCACCAACAATACATCAATGAATAAGCTCCTATTCACGGAGCTTATAGTCTAATGAGGAAAACAGACATAAAACAAGTGTGACTGTCACTATGGGGGTACAGAAAACTGTGAGGAAAAAAAACTGATCTTTTTAGAGGCTTGGGACAACAGTGAGGCTCTAAACAGTCTTGCCCACTGTCCCATGAGTGAGAATATTCCTTTCCAATTTGTTTCACTAAGACCACGGTCAGTCTGCAGCCCAACGTAAAGAGCTACTGTTAGGTTTCTTCTCTCTTACTCCCCCCCTCCTAGGGCTGGACCCATGGGCACTTGGTTCTTGGCACCTTATCACCACCGTCCTACACAGAGACCCCTTATCTTGTTACCTTTTCACAGGAGAATATGGGAATGGGGTCCATAAACTTTGCATTATGTTCCCAAGTGAACCAACAGATCCGAGTACCTCCATGATGGTTTTTAGAATATAACTCGTTAGTAATAAGTAGAGCTGGCCTGTGAGTGTTCTGGTCATGCTAGTCAACTAAAATTACCTGGGTCTGTTAATCTACAAATAGGAAGCTCCCCTTTTGGTTTTTAAATAGAGATCAAAATGTATATAACATGTAAAACAAAGCCACCACATAAACATATAGTATACACTGTACTGTAAAATTTATTTTTACTTTTCAGCCTAGAAATTACATTCCAGTACTAGAATATCAAATGAATCCTAAGACTGTTCTGAAGACCATGAGAAGAAAATAAGGTACTAGAACAAGGGTGATATAGTTGGACTTTTTTCACTCCACTTCTCAATACCCAGTTCTGATTATTATAGATCCCTACTTGGGGATTTTACTGCTGGATCCACTGCCAAAGGTTATTAAACATTCCTTAACACCTGGTGCACAAACAAAAAAGTGTGAAATAAATCAAAATTTATCTACTCATCCTGAGCCTACTCAACTGCTAGCTGTATGACTTTTAAAATTTATTTAAATTCTTAGGAACTCAATTTCCTCCTTATAAAATTGCAGATAATAAATATTTTGGAAATTTTAAATTAAGAACACTAACAAAAACTGTTGGAAGCAATCATTTACCTCATTGTAACACATGGATATCCCTGGCAAATAAAAAAAAAAAAAAAGAAAGAAAGAAATCAAAAATAAAGGAGGAGGATAAAGAGAAAAGAAAATGGTGCATAAGTGCTAAGTGGCAACATTTTATCACTAGCTGATTTATAGGCTACACTAACTGTGCGTTCTTCCATAAGCAAGATACCTCTATAAACTGACTTGTTTGATAAAGGGGAAGTAGGACAAGGTATTACACTTAAATCCAAAGCATCCATATCTTTCAGCAAATCTCTTCCAACCTGAAAACAACCTGAAAATTACTTCAGTTTGTGGAAGTCCAAACAAAAGAAATTCAAAGTTACAAAAAAAAAAAAGAAGAAGAAAAAAATGTGACTTTGATTCAGGTCAGTCAAGTATTACTAGGACATGTAAGATTTTTTTTTAACAATAGAGCTAACAATGCATTCACTGCCTTTTGGTTTTGCCTCAGTAATACCAAAAAATCCAAATACTCTGAAAGAACCAGATGGTAAATAAAAAACTCCCACTTCAGTCCTTATGCCTGCATCACATAGATTAAGCCTATTTCACTTAGATTTTTTAAAAAGGCAGGGATGGGTTAGGGAAATAATATAAATACATATCTGAACTACAGAGACTGTTCGCTTTGACAGTTTGTCTTTTTTAATTTGGCCAAAATATAACCCATTCTCTTAATGAAAGATAGAAGTAAAACATTTCCTTTGCAACTTTCTATAACGAATCCTTTGTACTTCCAACATTTACTTAGCAATTCAAAATCCAAAGCACACTAGAAAATATTATGTATATGAGCCTTATTATTCATCCTTCTGCCTCCAATATAGTTTCAATTTGACTATATCTTTCAATGTATAGGGAACCACTTAGCTTTATTCTTTTGGGTTCAAAATTCAATAAATTTTAAATGAGGCAAGTAAAAAGAGGTGGAGAGGTTTATAACTCCATTTCTCATGGCCTCAAAAATAAAAGCACATTGCCTGGCGCGCACATAAAAATACGCTATGTGCCACAAACCTCCCCAACTCAAAAATCTCCTTCCTGACCATGGTCCCCCCCACTCCAAATGAAGCCAACTACTCCTCAATGCTCTACTTCCACTTCTTTCAAATAAATTCACAAATGCATTATCAATTTCCTCTTTACATTAGAGTGACTAGTTTATTAGCATAGCATAGTCTTTAGCAAAATTACTGTGGTTCAGTGAAGACGGTAATAAAAAAAAAAGTCACGGTAAGAACTGTAATAGTTAAGAGAGTCAAAAGGTGTAACTTTTCAACCAGAAAGAGGTATGGTTCTGGATTTGCTACAACTGCTCGCAAGTGGACAAACATAATTAGCCTTGGGAACAGCCAGATTAAGACTGTGACAAGCTATTTTAATGAATTATAGCAAGAAACATAGTTGCTTTCACTGCCTCAAAGAACACTGCAGTAATTCTGTGGTACCCTTCACAACAGGGGGAAAAGAGCCTGTACAGCGGCCCTTGGTGACTACATTTCCCTCGGGTTAGGCACAAGTAGCAGGACATCAGTTCTCTAACATAACATGCTGCAGAATCATCAGCTGACAGCAACGTGACTTCCCAGTGAGACTGGTCTTTGAGAATCCAGGCTGGGAGGCTTATACATGCTGCATAAGTTTTGTGGCTTCCAGGTTGGGAAGGTACTTTAATGACTTCCTGAAAATCAGATGGCAACAGGTTTTCTCTTCGAAAGATGGCATTTTCTCATGGAAAATCAAATTATCAATGAAATTAGCTATGCGATCTCAGGGAAAGTTACTCTGCCTTCTCTCAAACTGGGTTTCTTTATCTGTAAACTAGCGAAAATGATATCTTTATGTCACAGGTTAATTGTAAGGATTAGAAGAGAAAATGTATATAAAGTGGACAGCACAATGCCTGCAACAAAGCAGTTGCCTCCAAAATATCAGTTATTTTCCTTTCCCTGCTCCTCCTCCCAATAAAAAGTAACTAAACAACTTTTTTATATCCCAAGTTGTTACCTAACCATCTCTATTCCTTTTAAAACCACAGTCTTGAAATCTCTGCTACTTACTGTCAACAGCAGCACATACTGATGTATAGAGTCAGAATTTCAGAATTTAGAAATCAGATCTCACCCCCTCATTCTACAGATGCTGCCCAGGGAGATAAAAGATCTTTCTTTTTATCTGCATCATACATTGAGTTAGTAGCAACATCTAAACTAGGAAAATAAAAGTGGAATAACAAATCAAAAATACTATTTTTAATGTTTTTCAAAAATCAAACATGACCTACACAACCCATTGTGCAAACAGTCCCTTTAAGGGATAAACTGCAACTGTGATTAATTCATTTTGAGGATTTTTAAAAATTTACCATTTGGAGTATTTCGCATGTTCCCAAATACTTTTTCTTGATGTCCTCCATCTTCTTCTGTCCTCCTGCCTTGCCTTTATTTATTTCTTTTCCCATGTATAAATCTACCACACTATTACAGAAACTATAAACTCCTAAATTAAAGAATCAAAAAAACTTTAAAAGTGTTATTTCCACGAACCAATTACAATCCACTTCATAGCTTTCGATTTCTAGAAAGATTTCTTAAGAGAAAAGTCTCTTTTTTATTCTGAACTTCTAATTCTCAAATTTTGATTGTGTCCTTTTACATGCTAGGTTCTCTTACCTACGTTATATCTGTAATACTATTCTCATTTTAAGACTATCTATAAACATAATTTTATATCTTACTATTGCAGTGCTAAATTATTATCATGACTGTTTTAATTCAGTAACATATTTAACACATTGACATGTTATGTAGAGTATAGGCAAACTCAGCTATTAAAACCACTTAACTACAAGAAGAAGCTAGCTTAGCCACTATATATGACTTAAGCTAAGTTTTTCCTCTTTGTAACATATTTAACACATTGACATGTTATGTAGAGTATAGGCAAACTCAGCTATTAAAACCATTTAACTACAAGAAGAAGCTAGCTTAGCCACTATATATGACTTAAGCTAAGTTTTTCTCTTCACTCTCTAAAGCTAATCACCAGGCTGCTACCTAGTACCCTCACACAGCTAGTACAGAAAGTAAAATAATCAAAGCTGACTACTCACACAAGCTCCAAACTCCTTAGTTCTTGAGTTGTCCTCAATCCCCTCAACAAATTAGAGGTTTGAAAACAAGGAGTAGCCCTGACTATCACTTAACAGATGACTGAGAAATGACTTTTCATAATTAAAAGTCCAAGGGTGAGAGACTCCTTTCCACCAAAGCTCTGAATAAACAGTAACATCAGGTCAATCAGGGGTGTCCTGTCCCAGTGGTATCTTAAGCTGATGACTCAAATTCCCAGCAGGCTTCTAGTTTAATATTTCTTGAAATTCTAGGCTTAGTCACACAGCAATCTGGAATTTAAGGCAAATAAGAGTCTCTTCCTTTCATCCTTAAAGATAGTTTTGTTAAGCCACACAAAGTTAAAGCAGCAAGATGGGTTTTAATTTACAGCTGTTATTCCCTGAGGTATATGAAGTTAAAAAAACTTGGAGGGAGAGTGAAACATGCTAGCTTTGAATCTGAAATAAAATTATTAACCCTGTCAGAGGAGCAACTCTATTTCCAAATTTATTAACAAAACTCTTTTTCACCCCAGCCCTATTTTTATTGAAAGTGCAAGGAAGGGAAGGAAGAGGAGGAGGAGAATGGATGAATGGATGGATGTCACAATTACCTTTCTAGACAAAGTCTCACCACACATGCTGAAGTTCCTGATATTAATTCAACCAAAAAATAAATGGGATGAATCATAATTTCTTTAACAAGTAATTACTGATACCATTATCTTCAAGAACAATCTATCTTAAAATCTGATATAACTTTTAAAAAACCTTAATACTAATAAGTAAATATAGTAGGGATCCTTTTTTTATAACCCCAAACAGTGACTTTCTTCTCCATTTTTGAGTTGCCAGCCTTCCAAATTCTTCAAGTCTGCTTTGCATTATATTACTCCCAGAGTTTTAGGCTGTTTATCCCTAGCATGATTTTAGGTATTCATTTTATCAAAATCCTAATGCAATGGTAAAATGTATCACATTTATTTTTAACTAAATCCTCTTCTCAATGTTTTATAAACTACTATAAACTACATAAAAAGAAAAACTATCTTATGTTTCAGGTGTATTGATAAACTAAAATAGCACAAGTTTTGTAATGCTTTATTTGTGGTACTTGCAAGATAGTGTAGAGATCAATTTCAATTTCAAGGTTCATGATACAGAGCATGTACTATCATAGTGACAAAAATTAGTATAACTTTCCACATTTATTATGACAAATTAAAACTACCTTTCATACCTGCAGCAAAATGGAAGTTCTGTTCTAAATAAACTACAATCTTTAGAATCCTACACATTCAATATCCATCAAATTCAACATTAAAGTTCAAGGAAGAAAGAAACAACAGATAGGCAATCTATAAAATAGTTTGCAAAGAAACCCTGACAAGTCTTCAGATCTCTTTGGTGTAAATTTTCTCCCTACCTTGAATCATAAGATAATGTGCTTAAAGAAAACATTCTTTCTGTAGTTACTTACATCAAGTTATCTTTATCAGAGATCCTATAAAAGTTTGCCAGTTCACCACCCAAACCTCAGCACTCAAAACACTGTTTTCTGTATTGACCAAGACCTTTGAAAACTCCAGATCTTAAAAGAATAAAGAAAAAGTTCCTAATATTAATTCATTTTCTCCAAATAAACTATAATTCCTAGTTCCGTTCTGGTACTCAGTTTTGATCCTCTACTTTAGATATATTTAAGAGACATTCAAAAACAGAGTGTACACATACACTAACGGGGGATTTGTCATTTCTCTCCCTTAAACAACCACTATTTATATAATATTGTTGGCCTCATAAAAGGGAATTCATTACCATCAGCAATTCACGTCCTGCTTCAGCATCAGATGCAAACAGGATACGGAAACAAGATCTCTCTCCTCCATTTACTTTTTGTTCATTCCAACCTCTTGACATAATCCTCAGTTCTATGTCATTGGCCTGCTTCATCATCTGACACTCCTGGTTTTTACCTTAGTCTTAGTGACCATCCTGGTGTTACACTTCTTTGATTGTGGTATTATCTTAATACTACAGAATGAGTTTACCCATTTTCCCACCAGTCAGTCCCCTGAAAAAACTGCAATTTAGGAAATGCATCTTTAATACTTTAATTCAGATTCAAACTCACACATCCGGAAAGTCCCCACACCATATTCCATTCAAAATGTTTCTTTAACTTTTAAATAATAGTCATGCTTTTTAAATAAAAATCTCTCCAGTTGAAAGACATGGGTACACTGGGCTTTGATAGAACAGCAAATGCTTTTTCCCCAGTCTTCATTCATGTGACAATAATTCATTATTTAAAAAAACAATAAAAAACTAAACTCACTCTGATTGTGTATCAATCACCTGAAAGGGCAGGTGGAAAAAGAACAAGAGTAAAGAACCCCACTACAGCCAACAAGAACAGCTGCAAACTAAGGTGATTTTCATAGAAGAAAATATCCAAAGATGTAGAAGCTATTTATTCTAGCAAAGGGGGAGAGAAAGAGACACTAGAACTCCTTTTCTGTTAACCTACACTTTAAAAACTAACTATATCAGGTAATCTAAAGTTTGAAAAAGAAAACTAACCCCACCACAATTTAAAGTGAACTATTTTTTTTCTTGATAAAAATTAGTTCTTTAAAACTTACTTTGAGCAGAATTATTGGTTAACCTGATACACAAAACTATTATCACTTTCCCCAAACAATACATAAAACATGAGTTTTCAAGTTTCTTACATTCTTTAAGTTTTAAAATAAAAATTAATTCTTTTAACCTCAAACAAGTATATCCTAAGCCACTCTGATTTAAAATTACTTCTATGTCATTGTCTTCTCGGACTGGTTTGCAATGAAATCTATGAAATTAGTAATATCTTCTTCCCTCTCATCTTTCTAGGGAGCCAAGGACGGCATAACTCCTTCTCTTCCTATTTGTTCCATTAGACTGACATATTTTGCCTCATTTGTCACCTTCCATAAAACTCTGCTTTCAGATATGAGTTAATTCATTTTTAGTTGTCTTCAATGTTCTAAAATAGTGATGTCTGACAGAATTAATACAGTGCTCTAGTTCTTTCTGTTCAACTGGTATTTAATTAAAGATCTTGGAGGCCATCTTTCTCTCAGGCTACACCATTTACAGGAGTGTTACTTCCTCCATGGACAATGTGATAAGCCACATGGCAACAAAGCTGCCTCCTTAAGGTCTCCCATTTAATAGATTGCTTTACAACATAGAAACTACCAGCAAAACAGATTACCACTTTATTTCACATTAACTCTACTTTTCACATCTCTGAACTACAATTCTACTAAAGCCTATGTTGTCTTTTCTTTTGAGTTTCCAGACTTTCTGTACTTGTAATGTTACCCATATTTTAATTTTATCATTGCTTTTGTTTCACAGAGACTTCAAAAAGTCCTAATGACATATACAGTGCAGAAAGTCTTTAAGCAATCTGAGCTACCTTGGAGCACGAGCTGAAAATTCCCTGTTTTAAATTCTTTTGAATTAATATCTTTTGGAGAATAGCCCACTCAGTTGAAAATTTTCAATTTTAAAGGTGGCACGAATAATTTAAATTGGCACTTTCTATTTATTACTTAAATAATTGTTCTCTTGGATGGCCTTTCAAAAGCCAACACTTGTTATTCATTTTGTGACTATATCAGAACTACAGGAAACATATCAATTTAAAGCAAACTTCAGGAGTAATAAACTAACAAACAGACTCTAGGTGGTGGTATAGGTTATTTTTCATCATGATGTTTTGCTCTTAAAACTGCAAGAGTCAGAAGAATCTTTAGCCTCTTGTACACACATTTCTTTATTGCAAACTTACACTATTTTAGGGTGTTTAAATTAGTAAAATCCAAGTTCTACAGAGTTTGGAGACACACTCGATAAGTGGTTTTAAGTCAATTCTTCTCATGGGCATTAAACCTGGTTTTCAGCTACCACAAAGGCACTGTAGAGAAGTCATTGGAGTAAAAGCTGCAATGATTAGTTCTTTTGTATTTATTTATTTATTTTTAAATATACATTTTACTCACACTCATAGTGCACTTTTAACGGTAAGTTTGGAAAGAGAGGTCTTTCCCCACCAGAGCATGAAAACACTAGAGTAACCATAGTGCACTTTTAACGGTAAGTTTGGAAAGAGAGGTCTTTCCCCACCAGAGCATGAAAACAGACTAGAGACCAATCCTACAGCCTGCAGAGCAGTAGCTGTCCCATTGACTGATTCTCCTTCTTTGTCTCCAGGCATTAAGTCCAGGCAGACATAAGTAACTACTGGTGATAAGCCACAGCTCCCTGAACCAGTTAAACCCTATGGACGTTACCAAACCACTGGGTAAAACCAGAGCAACTTACTTACTTGGAAGTCAAAAAACATTTCAATATGCTCTAGGCAGCAACCCACATTTAGGGGCCAGGCAGATGAAGCACTCTTTGTTTTCAAAGTCTACTTATTTCACTGTCTCTTCAACAAAGGTGGCAAACTGATGATTAAACATTGAATAATCGCATCGGAAGATGCCGCCCACTTGCATAAACCTATGATTCACTAATAAGCAGGTTCAATGCAATTCATAACTTTAAACAATGAATTACTAAAACACCTGGCTTCACAAATTCCCCCCCAAAATATAAATAGCATTCATCATAAATAACCCGACAACCATTTTTACTCTGGACACCTACGGATAGTCTCTCTTACTCTAAATTAGGTATATTTCCCTCACAATCTCACATTTAATCATTTACTTTACCGGAGACAAACTCCAACTCAGATCCAACTAAGTTAAAAATCCTTGTACCGTCTTGGAACGTCTTAACTTTTTCCCAAAACAAAGTAATCTATTTTTAAAAAAATTGTTAAACTCCAATAGTATTATCATTCTGTTCTTTTTACTACCTTCACAACTCAATCAAATTACTAACATGATAGAAGGCAGAAACTCCTGGAATGCTTCAGAGATCAACATGTGTCACAGACTCCCAGACTATCCGTCTCTAAGACATAGTTGATTCCTTTGTTCCTTCAGACTGAACATCAACTCCTGATTAAAATTTAGAAACTACTTTGGAAAAAATGGGAGGGTATGTAACATATTACCATGGAAATCCTTCCTAAAACAATATTATACAGTAGTAGGGTGGACGCAGATAGAAGAAGAGAGAAAAGCAGCTTCTCCAAGCCTCCCGGGACTTCCACGGGGCTCATCCTAAATATGAGACCGGTTCCCGGCTCAGGGAAAATGATGGCTGAGGCCTCGCGTCCAGGGTGCTCGCTCTCGGAAGAGAACGGGCAAGTGCCGGCGGACCGGGCCTGGGGGTCCGGCGGGGACCTGGAGAGCGGTCCCTTTTCCTGTTCACTTTTCCTGGCTGGGAGTCAGGAGAGCACAGGCCAGGGAGGCACCCGAGCGAAAGGCAGGGAGCTGTTCCCGGCGCCGCCCAGGGCGCCTCTGGGCGGCAGGACCGAGAGCGGCGCGGCGGGAAGCAGCCGGGACTCGGGGCCGAAGGGGCAGCCCAGCGGGACGCGACCCCGGCCCGGCGGCCCGGCCACCCGTGTCGCTCTCGGCCCGGGGGCCACAGGGCGGCCGCCCCTTGACCTGGCACGGACGGGCGGGAGCGCCCAGGGCTAACTCCACAACTTGCCAGCCCCGCTGCCCGAGCCCCCGAGTTCCCGGGGAGATCTGGACCCGGGAGGAGAGAAGGGGTTTCCCCGGAAACGAT
>NW_007727838.1:251437-295780 GCF_000696425.1 Galeopterus variegatus | reverse complement strand
GCCGCCCCGTCCTTCCCCGGCGGCCGGGCGAGCTCTTCCCTCTGACAGCAGCGCTACGGAGCGTAGCGGCGGACGCGAGGCCAGGGCAGGCGCGCGCGGACGGGCGGGAGTGGGGCCGGGTCTTCCCTCCGCCTCGGCCGCCGCCGCCTCCCGAGTTCGGGGCTCTGCTGCAATGTCTGCGAGGCTGACTTTGAGCGCCTCGCTCGCCGCCCGCCCGCCCGCAGCCGCGCTCCTCCCTCCGCCGCCGAGTCCGCCGCGGCCCAGTCCCTCCCCTCGCCGCTCCACGCCATTCAGCTCTTCTGCCAAGTTTCTTAACCCTTTTCTTCCCTCCTCCCTCCCATTGTCACTGGGGCAGGAGGAAGGCGCTCCTGTCCGGGCGGCTCGCGGGAGCTGGCGACCCCCCTGTCCCCACATGGTTGTTTTCCTCCTCGCTTGCTCTCCGGATGGCCGGGCTGGGGCTGCCGGGCTCGGAGGCAGCCAGAGGACCGCGTCAGCCGGGAGAGGTGGGTGCTCGGCGTGCCCGAGCCGTTGCCCTCGGCTCCCGGCTCTTTACAGCCGCCCCTGACCGCCGCAGGCGCCTGGACAGCTCCTACCTCGGGCCTGGGGATCGTTCTCATGACCCAGGCCAAGGGGCTCACGTTTGGGGCACAGCCTGGAGGCCGGGAAGCCTTAGGCGCCCCAGGGTCCCCGACTGGGTGCTGGCGTCGTAAGCGTCTCCCTCCTCCCATTTCACCCCACCACACGCGTCCCCCTGGCTGCCTTTCATCCACCCTCCGACTTCCACCTCCTTGGAACGTGTGTCCTGCTTTCATCTTGGGGGGCTCCAGTCACTAACTCCAGGTCACTTTGACCCTACGCCCAGCACACAGTAGGCACCCAGTAATAAATGTGGAGTGACTCCAAGAGGAGAACTGGAAGGAGACCTGAGGAGTGCCCGCTCAGCTCCCTGGACAGACGTAGGACCCAGGAGCAGGGTTTATCTTCAGCTGCTTTGTCACTGCGAAGTCTCCTGCGGAGCCTGTCAGCGAATCTACATCATCCCCGGGAAGGACCTGACCCAACAAGACAAGGCAAAAGGAACAGAGCTGCCACTTCTTCGGCAGCTCTCCTCGGTTCCGTCTCCGAATAAAAAATAACAATTACATCACGCGGTCGAGGCGGCAGCGCTGTGGAGCCTCTTGGTTTCCTGCAGCCTAATCTGGCTGAATCCACCTCTGAATTGGGGGGGCTACGGATGGATGAAACGAGAAAGTGGAGGGAGGAGAGAGTCATACGAAACCATAATTTCCCCTTCTCTGTGTATTTGCCGTTTCAAAATCGCATCCTCAGTGCTCCCCAAACATCTAACTAGAACTATTAACACCCCCTCAACACCTCCCCAGATGTCAGGTTTCTTTTTGACTCTAGCATCCAGCATTTAGTAACTCGCCATGAAAAGATTACCAGGGGAAATGAGTGCCTTTGCTGAAATTGTTTTTGCTTGACACAAAAACGCTAAAGTACAGCTTCCTCTCACCCGAAACTCTGAAATGGCATGCCTCTGTTAAAACACTTATTACATAAGACAAATGAGTGGATGAGGCATTCTATTCTTATATATAGGTTTTCGTGTCCTTAAGAATTTGATAGCGTTTGGAAATAGCGTTGCTAGTGCACTTATAAAACAAAAACTATCCAAGTCATAAAAGTGTATTCTATGTCTGTTACGTAAGGGCTGTAATGTGCACTTAAAATTTCATTTAACCTGAAAAAATATGAATGACAGTTTTTGAAATACCTTCATAATCTTGAAAGTGAAAGCAATTTTTCAAATTAATGCTTAATAGATCCAGCACCTAGCACAGTGCCAGGCACAAAGTAGAAACGTTTGCTTAATGGTCATGGTGCATTTTAGAACAATTATTTTACATCACCATAGTGATTCAACTGTGCGATCTGTTGCCATCTTATATAGTTTAAACCTCACATAATAGCATAGTATTTGCATATACCAAGTTTGAAATCTGCTCAAAACAAATTAATAAAGGCTGCTTGCTGTTCTATAGTGCATCGTTTATTCAGGATTGATAAAAAGCAAACTGTTCCAGTAAAGTATGATGGTCAGCATAATTGGAACTTGGCCTTTTGTGGGGTGGGGGTGGGGGGGCGAGGTCAAACTTCTTTTTAAAAAACTTTTTAACTGTTATACAAAGATTTTCTAAAATGCATTACAAATGTTTCTGTTTTCTTGAGAGGTTTATTGGACATTATTTGGCATTTTCTTGAAAATTCAGTGCCAATCTTGTTAAAACTAATTATTATAGTAGGTTGTCGTAAATTTAAGAAATACATCAAGTTCCTATTCTATATCAGGCTTTTTCCTAGGTATTAGGGGTACTCCCAGGAAGTATATAAGCTGTCTATTGCTTATATGCACTGAACACCTCCAGGATGCTATGACTTAGTGATTATCTCTGCCTTTTGTAGTTTCTCTCTCTCCTTCTTCACTAACTGACAATATGTTGTCCTTTCTCTGCCTCTAACATTCCTCTCCTAATTGGCAGCTTCTAGTCTGGTGCAGACTGGGAATCCAGATAGCCTCACTTGTCAAATTTCTGTCTAAAGTAAAACTAAGTTGGTTCTGTGTAAGGGACTGATATTCTGGCCAAAGTGTAAGCTACACGCCCCTTAGTGCATAGACTTTGGGACAGATATTTGGATGACTCAAATGTTGTTTTTAAAAGCGTTCTGTTTTGCTTCTTAACTGGGTTTTGGATCATTGAGATTGCCCAACAATCCAAGTCTTGGTCCTGCCCTGCAATATTAGCATTAAAAAGTCTGCTGCCATGTATGTTAGATGACTTAACAAAGCTGCTCACTTATTATTAATCTATCTTCTCAACCCCACAGAAATCTGATCATTGACATCCTGAACTCTTTTTGATAGTGCGTTAGTGTTAAGTAAATTGCACGTCTTTTGTGGAATTCATTTTTACTTAATCATGCTGCTTGTGTGGAGACTATTTTGTTGTTGTTCTTCGTTTTTAAAAAGTCAATACCTAAATTCCCTGGCTAAGAGAGTCATCGCAAGGATACGGGAGCATGTATGTAATATTAGAATACCTATTTGGTAATTTGCACTTTGAAGTCACCTCTCATTTGAACCACTTGTGATGTGAAAAAGATGTCGTTCAGTTTATATACTTAAACATGTAAGTATTGTAAGCCCAGGGCTTCTGTGGGATCAGATGCTTGTAGTTAAGGCTCAATATTCCTATTCACCACAAAGACATAGAAAGGTATGCTATTGATGTGTTCCCTAAATCTCTCCTGTATAGCATTTTCAAACCAGTTTGTGACTGAGTATTTACTTGTCTGTATCCCACTCTAGAATGCAAGCAATACAGGCACAAGGTTCATAACCTCCTCATTCTCATTTGGATACCTCTCACCACCTATCCCTGTGCTCAGCCGACAGTAGGCATTCAGTAGGTATTGGCCAAGATACTTTCATAGCCCAGAGAACAGAGTGTTTATTTCTATTTGGGATATGGGTGTGGAGTGAGGGAGTTCAGAGAACATTTCACAGAGAAAATAATGCTTCAGCTGGCTATTAAAAGGTAAGAAGAATTTGCCCAGTAGGCAAAGAAGGGGAAAGGGATTCTCAAGAGAGAAAATAGATACAGTAGGGAAGTGTGAGAAAACAAAAATATGCATTGAGAAATATCGAACCCATATTCTACACTGAGTGAACTATGACACCTGAAGGAAAAAAAATGTATATAATAGATCACACACAAATAGAACCCCAGTGTAGTTACACTATTAGTTATAGTCCCTTAGCTTCTAGAGCAGCACCATGCAATAAAAACATAAAGTTTACCACAAATGTGAACTTCAAATGTAATTTTAAGTTTTCTAGTAGCCACATTTGAAAAGTACAAACAGGTGAAGTTAATTTAATAGTGCACTTTTAACTCAATATAGCCAAAGTATTATTATTTCAATGTGTACACAACATAAAAATGGTTAATTAGATATTTTACATTTTTTTAATTCATACTAAGTCTTCAAAATCCAGTGTGTCTTTTATACTCACAGCACATCTTGATTTGGGCTAGTCATATGCAAGTGCTCAATAGGCACATGTGGCTAATGACTACCATGTTGGACAGCACAGCTCTAGAGAATGTATGAAATCTTTAATAGTACAGTTAAAGGAGATTTTCTTAAGATGAAATTCTAAATCTTGTTAAATCTAAGATTTTATTCGTGTCAGTTACTGGTATTTAACTATAGTACCTTATAAAAACCATTTTCGTATGTCTAGGCTTTTACACCAATTAGAGAATAAGCAAAGTTTACATTTTATGTTCTGTGTCTTCATTAACCGTACTGTAGTTACAATTACTTCTATCTCTATTAACTGTGGTGGTGGACTGTAAATGTAAACTGTCTTTATGGTAGAAATAAAATGCTATAAATTTGGGGTTGAATAAGCTTTAAAAAGTCTTACCTAGAACACGGAACTACCTCTATGCTAGTTACTGCCAAGCATCTTCCTAGCCGTAGAAGGAAGGGTTTTGTTTTTTAATTCTTCCATGCCCAGTTACTAATGGACTACAAAATCCACCCTCAGCCTTTGTTTGAGGCAGTCACCTACCAGAAACTGCAACAGTAAGGATGTGCTACAGCTCCCTGAGTATTGAGAAATGTCTAAAGAACTAAAATAAAGATGTTTAGAGACCCTGCCTGTAGATTACGGTGCAGTTTTCCCTAATGAGATTAGAGCCTTTTTTCATTCGGTGGACTTAAGCGCCAAGGACTGGAAAACCCAGGATACTCGATTTCCACACTAAAGTGAATCCTGAAAAATAGATCTTGTTAAAAAAAGTCTGAAAGCGATTGCATACAAACAGCTGAAACTATGCAAGAAAAAGGTAGATACTTCAATAAAATACAAATGTGGATGATGCCTTTTCATTCCTTCTCAAAACAAGAAAATGTCTAGTATGGTGAAATCCCAATGAAGCAAGAAAAACATGTCAGATCTGATGATGTGTCAATTCAATATGTCTATATGTTTAAAAGTAGATATAAGGAATCCTATCCTTTTATGTAGAAATGTGGTGTGTAGAACAGTCCCGTCATAAATGAATACAAAAATCTCTTTACAGGATTTCACAAACATACATTCCAGTTATGAATCAGTTTGTAAAAACATGATCCTAAAAGTACACATCTGTTTTTCCTAATTATTCAGGGTTCTATAGGGAGGAAAGCTATAAGAAAACATGATGTATGCTTACCATTTTTATAAATGTTTGACTCTCAAAAGAAGTAGACGTAGACACTAACGTAACTGTTTTAGATTTAGTTTAAAGAACGTAAAAATCTTATATAATTTATCCTTTCACAAAGCCAAACCAAAATTACCTTCACTCTTAAAGAAACATATACACATTCTTGAGTATGCACATGCACGTCCACACATACCCCTAAGATTTCATACAATACAATGGGGGAAAGAATAGTCTTCAGCAAATGGTGTTGGGACAACTGGATATCCACATGCGAAAGAATGAAATTGAACCCCTTCTTTGCACCATACACAAAAACTAACTCAAAATGAATCATAGGCCTAAATGTGAGAAGTAAACAATAAAACTCTTAGAAGAAAACATAGCAGTGAATGCTCATGACCTTGGTTAGGCAAAGGCTTCTTAGACATGACACTAAAAGCATGTGACAAAAAAAAAATAGGTATATTGGACTTAAATCAAACTTAAAATCTTTGGTGCTTCAATGGATAGCATCAAGAAAATGAAAAGACAACCTACAAAATAGGAGAATATATATATATGCAAATCATGTATTTGACAAGACTGGTATTTAGAATATAAAAAGAACTCTTACAACTCAATAATAAAGACAAATACCCAATTTTTAAAATGAGCAAAGTGTCTGCATAGATATTTCTCCGAAGATGTACATTGAGCACATGAGAAGATGCTCCATATGAGTAGCCATCAGGAAAATACAAATCAACTCACAGTGTGATATCACTTCACATTCAGTAATAATGGCTAAAATCAAATAAATAAATAAAAAAGAAAGAAAAGAAAGAAAAAGAAAAAAAACAGATAAAAACAACTGTTGGTGAGGATGAAGAGTAATTGGTACCCTCAATTGTTATTCCTGTTCCTGCATAAAAATTTACCTCAAAATCTAGTGGCTTAAAACAAGAAACACTGTCTCATCATTTTGGGGGATAAAGAGTGCACAGCCTCTCTGGATGGTCCTGACACGACTATGGATCTTTCACGTAGTTTCAGTCAGGATGCTGGCAGGGCCTGCAGTCATCTGAAGGCTTTCCTAGGTCTGGAGGATCAAATTTCAAGAAGGCTTCCTCACATGGATATTGGCAGGAGGTCTTAGATCCTTGCTGCACAGACCTCTCCGCAAGCTGCTTGAGTTTCCTCACACCTTGGTAGCTAACTACCACCAGAGCCAGCAATACAAGACAGAGCAATGATGAAGTCACAGTGTCCTTCATGACCTGGTCTTCTAATTCACACATGATTACTTCCATTTTATTCTATTAATTAGAAGTGAGTCACTAAGTTCATTCTACACTCGAAGGAAAAGTCATCTTAAAGGGAGGAGCATCAAGTAATTCGTGGACATATATTTAAACTACCACAATGGGCAATAAGCATTTTCTGTCATGATCTGCTTCTTTGATTTCCCAAACATACACCCATGTTTCCACACATGGAACAGGCTCATTGCCTCCCCCAAGGGATCAAGACCTAAGCATCTTCTGGTTACTGCGTCAAATCTACTGCCCAGGATTTCTGGGTTATATGCAGCCTTCTCCAAAAGGCCCAGCTGGGACTACTTGTAGGCTCACAACCAGTAAACTAAAGAGATGTTTTCGGCCACCAGCACATTTAAATTTTCAATGGTGGAGAAGGAACAGGATCATTGCAATAAACCTGTCCATTTGGAAAAGGGAGAAGGAAAAACACACCTTAGTTACCATTCCGTAATAATTATCAAAACCTACTGAGCAGGAATAACTAGCACTCCCTGCCCTAGCACTGCAGAAAGTTCATTGGTTAGCAAACCTGGTAGCCCCTCTCTTTTTCTTGAATGTTCTCCTTCTCTTGATTCTTTCTCTTGAATGTTTCCTTCATGTCTTGCCCTCTGTCATTCCTGGATCTGCCCTTGAGAGGTCCATACTCAGCAATTTCCTCGACGAATATATCTGAGCTGGGCACAGGGGAGAATGCCTTTCTTGGAGACCTTGTGGATTTTGAAATATTTCAGCAGGAATTGTCTTAAAATTTTAATAATCACAAATTGTTACAGACCAAGTTTGGGGTTTCTTTGGAAAGTTAATTCCTTCAAATACTCTGAAGTTTGATTTTTTTCCATTTCACTTCATGTACAAGCTACCATAGCCAAAAGGCTTGCCCAGACATGGTTTTTAAGACTGCAGATTCTCAATTTTTATTTACTGGGTTCTCTGCTCTGCCCATCCCTCTGGCCCTTAAATTAATGGTGGCTACCTTGAGATCATCTGAAATAATAGGCTGAGATGGGGAGGCAATACAATTTATCACTTCTTGTCAGCAATATCACTATTGTTTATAACAAGGCAAGAGTCTCACCTTCTGCTAATTCTGAAGTTTCATGGCCACGGCTTAAAACTTCTTCAATTTCAGGTTCAGAGCAGATGACTTTTTCAGCACTGCAAGGCCCAAATCACTGGACTCTCCATCAGAATAGTGAGCAGGCATAGACAGAGAATGTCTCCCTTAGCAAATCTTTGCTTCCATACATCTCTACTTCCAGAATGTTCGGTGCTAGTCTGAGTTAATCTAACTCATAAGATTTTGCAGAAAATAGCAAAACTGATCCACCTCCTACTAGCATTATGAATTGTTCTACAGTTTCTCTTAACATTATAGCCTCAGTCAGTAAACAGCCTGCTTTTCAAGGTAAACAAGTGACAGCTTAACCAAATATTTTGCTACCACATTAAAAACAGACCTTCACCATATACTGCCCAACTGCTTCTACGAAGTCAGTGTTACTTGTACCTTGCAGCACCCCATTTCTATACCAATTACTACATTGGCCATGGTTCTTGGTTACAGGAAGCAAAATTCACTCTTGCTAGGTTAAGCAGAAATGGGTTTATTACAGCATAATAGATAGTTTACAAAACTTCTTCTGGGACCCGGGAACCAGGCTAGGATGATACATAAGAGAAATACTCAGCTGTATAAAGAGACTGCCAAGTGGAAACTCTACCCACCATCTGACACTTAGAACTAACGAAGATATACACTAAATGTTAGAACCTCCATTAAAACTCTGTAGAAGAACCAAACATTTCAACCACCTTACTTTCCAAACAACCCTGTTTGCTCTGCCTCACAATGTTCATACCCATCTTCTGTTCCTTATGTAGGTGCATCTGATTGGTGAATATCAGGTCACGTGCAAAACCAGAGCTCCCCCTGAGTCTGAGAAACATATGTCACATTCAACTTTCCAGTCTTTAATAACCAGGAAAGCATGCTAGGAAGAGATTAGAGTGGTGTTCAGTGTGTCTTTCTGCAGTATCTTCCACGATGGCCAAAGGTTTATTTCTGAGTTTTAATTATATTTTAATTAATATACTAAAATTTAAGAAAATCATGACAACATATATAGTAAAATTTATAAATATCAGAAATTAAGTTGACTTACTACATTTCCCCTTTTCTCTAGGGTTCTTTTTGTTTTGTTTTTTGTTTTCTTGTGTTGTTTTTTTTTTTTTTTTTTTTGTCTTTTTCTGTGACTGGTAAGGGGATCACAACCCTTGGCTTGGTGTCGCCCGCACCGCGCTCAGCCAGTGAGCACACTGGCCATCCCCATATAGGATCTGAACCCGTGGCGGGAGCGTCACCGAGCTCCCAGCACCGCACTCTCCCAAGTGCGCCACGGGGCCGGCCCCATTTTCACTTCTAAAACTGCCATCTGTCCTCCCCTGTGGCAGTGATGAGAGTTAGGGGCATGGCCTTGAGGAGGAAATAAAGCAGCTCGTGGATGAGGACTTTCATTAGACAACAGTAGGAATGGTGACACCTCCTTGAAGTGGGTTATAAGAGCATTGCTCCACCCCACCTGACGGTCTAAGAAATTTGGTTGTGAACAGTACTCAGCTTCTGAGGAGCTGGTTAAAGACACAGAATGGAGACAGTTTTTAATTTGTAGTCACAGGTCAGCTTGGAAGAAAAAAAGAGCCAGTCAGGAAAATTGGTTTAGGAAATAAATCAGCATCTTGTATATTCCTAGATTTAAGAGGAAACTTAGAAGTTGCCTTATGGGTGGCCATCCAGGGTCTGAGGCTGGACATCCCTGCTTCTCATCACACCCATCCTGCTGATATAGGAGGTGCTCAGTTTCACTGGGTTCAGGTTTCAGGGCATGTCTCTGCATTTCCAGCCACCCCCTGAGGTCTCAGGGTCCCTTTTCTGAGCTCTCACCTGGAGGAAAGTTATCATTGCCTTACCCTTGACAGTTAGACCTATTTTCAGCACCAACACAGGAAAATGAGACCACAGGGGGCTGGTTTATGCAAATCCAGTGGCTGGGTATGCTCAATAGAGAACACGGTGATTTTTTTTATTGAAACCTGAACATTTTTATATTCTGAGTTTCTAGGTCCTATTTAAACCCTCTAAAAACCTGTTTAAAGTCCTGTTTTAGCTGGCTTGCTCTGATACCACTCTGGTAGGGGAAGAGAGGCCACTGCCTTGTTACTGTCAGGTGGAGATAGAAGTTTAGGTTTTCCATTCAGTCTCTTTGACACCTGAGGTGGGGGCTCCCTGTTACTGCTAGGTGGGGTGGAAGTCCAGGCTCTCCCATGTGGTCTCCACTGATGCCACAGTGGAGGTGACTTTGTTACTGTCAGTGATGGCAAAAGTCCAGGCTCTCCACTGGGCCTCTCTAGTACAACCCACTGGGGAGGGGAAAAGGGGCACCTTGTTACTCCAGGCTCCCCATATTGTCTCCACTGACACCGTTGGAGTGTCCTTGTTACTGAGTGGTGGGGATAAAAGTCCCAACTCCTACTCAGGCTTCTCTGATATCATTCTGGCAGGAGCATTGGAGCATCTCTTTACAGCCTTGAGAGGGTAGAAATTCTGTGCTCCCTGCTTGGCTTTTGGTAGTGCACGTGAGGTTGAGGCCATATTTTTTCTATGAATGAAGTGGAGCAGTTATTGTATAAAAGTTTTCTTTTTGCTAGGCTACCCTCCTCCTGGTCCTTTGGTTAGAGATAATAGTAGCCTTAAAAAATTTTTTTTTTACTTTGCCCATTTTTCTGGGTTTCTGGCTTCTTTAGCTCCAAGTCTGTAAGATATAAGGAAAAAAGAAAACCCAGGAAATGCACCACTGTGTTGTTCCTCAGGTCCTGAGGTCGCTAGCTAACCTGACTTCTTCTCTGTACCTTTCAAGTTTTCTTATCTTTGTTTTATATATAATGCCCAGGGTTTTTAGTTGGAATTAATGGGAGAATTAGAGAGAGGGATGGTTACTCCGTCTTCTTAGAACAGAAGCCTCCACTTTAATTTTTAACTGAGGCATCATGACTGGTCTGACCAGAACGCATTCTGCCTTAATCTGGATGGTCAAACAGACTTTACAGCATTTAACCTTGTTTTTAGAACATTTTCCCTTTATCTGTATTCTGAAATGTATTCATACAATTCTACTTTGCTAAAGCCAAGTGGACAGAAAAATATAGAAGTAGCAAGATGTTTACTAGATGTGTTTGCTTATTTTTTATGATTTCTGAAGTACTTGACAGTGTGAAGAGTGAAGTCTTGGTCCCTCCTTCTATAAAGTGAGTTATGGGGTGAGGCAAGATGGAGAAACAAATGTAGACAGTGCAGAAAATCGCACAGAAGTGGGATCCCCACCCAACACTATAATTGCCATTAATATTTAGACATCATTTCTTCCACTCTATTGGTTTACTTGCATGGTTTATTTTATATGCTCAAAAATTTATCCTGCCTTTCCACTCAGTATTATGTAATAAACATTTTTATAAAAATTCTAATTTCTGCTATCATTTGATAGTACTGGCATCTTGTTTTATATGGTACTGATTTTGCATAAAACATATAGTAATTTTTAGTTTACCATAGCAGCATTTCAGGGTATTATGGAAAAAGCTTTGCCACAAGTGTTTTATTAAGTGAACAAATATGAAAACCCTTGATTACATGTATTCTTCTAGAAGCTTTCCCCTTTCCAGGGACACAGTTATACTAATGGCTCAGACAGACTAATCCCTGCTAACAAGTTGGCAAGTTATTGTGTTAGACTCCTTAGAAGAGTCCTTAGAAAATTCACAAGAGTGATTTGAAGAGTGGGAATTTGAGACACTCCATAAGACAATGGAGGGGTTATTTTTCTTCAATTAAATAATGTGAAAAGACATTCTAATTTCAGGATAGTCTTATCTGTGATTAACACTTTTTTCACTACATTTTGGGGGGAGTAGCTCAATCATGCATCAAAGAACCAAATTTACAGCTTTTTTTTTCTACCCATGAAAGAACTGATACACTTAATTAATCTTTCCAGGAAGCCAGGCTGACTCTCTCATTACTTCAATGCACTGTATGTTTAAGGCATATATAATTTAATCCTGTTTGAATGATGTGTGAAAGAGAATTGACATAAAATAGCAAGAAAGCTCTGAAGTGAACTGAGCTATGTAATTTGGGCATAAGCATTCTTAATATCACCTTTAAAGGAACTTTGAAATATATTTGATGGTGGGAGAAATTTTAGTATAAATTTGAAAACTATTAAATAGCATCTGCTGCCTTCTCCATTTTGATTAAAACATGCTCACAGGGAAAATAGTGGTTTGTCTGTTAAGTCAAACACTAATGAAACATTTGCTAAAATAATCTCTTTAATTTGGACAACATTTGGCAATAAAGTGCACTCATTGGATCACTTGTCTGTATTCTGAGCCTTCAGAGTTAACTGAGCACAACTAAGTCTAATATGGTAATGGACTCCTTGTTAAAACCTAGGCATATGCATTTCTCATTCTCTGTTGTGTTCTGCTCTGGTGAAGAGAGATAAGAAATGTTATTGTGACGGCATTAAAGGTTTCTCATTGACATATCTAAATACCATGAGCCTGAACGGTCTCATTTTGTCACATCCTATTTCTGTGTATCTTTTGGATCAAGGGCACCATAACTATAAGGCTCAGGTGAGTAATGAGGATTAATGACACTAATCAACTCATCAAAAAAAAGAGTTGGTAATTAATGTTCAAATACAGTGTATGGTGTAAATGCTTTCTGAATTAGCCTATGGTAGTTCATATGAAAACACAATACTTCTGGCATGTGAAACAAAATATATTCAGTAGCTCATAACAGTAGAAAAAGAAATAACTAAGAGTTGGTAATTAATGTTCAAATACAGTGTATGGTGTAAATGCTTTCTGAATTAGCCTATAGTAGTTCATATGAAAACACAATACTTCTGGCATGTGAAACAAAATATATTCAGTAGCTCATAACAGTAGAAAAAGAAATAACTCGGGCTGCCCCGTGGCTCACTCGGGAGAGTGCGGTGCTGACAACACCAAGCCAAGGGTTAAGATCCCCTTACCGGTCATCTTTAAAAAAAAAAAAAAAAAGAAAAAGAAAAAGGAATAACTCATATGATCACTATATGCTATTATTTTATAGAAATTAGACTGTTTTAGAATTTAAATTGGTTCCTGTTTCTAAATTATTGTTTTAAATTTTAGGTATGTATGTGTGTGTGTTTGTGTACACATATACACACATGGCACCCCCCCACAACACACACTTAATGTGCTTTGTGTTAACGTCTACCACTCGCAGAAAATTAGGCAAGTAACTGGTAGACACAAATAAAACAAACAAACAAACAAAAACCCATACCTACAGCTTCTTGCACTCTGCAAAACCAAAGCTTCATTCACACATGTATGCTTGGAAAAACTGACCTAAATATGCCCTTCCAGAAGACAAAGTGGCTAGATCATCATGTTGAAAGCCTTCATTCATTTGGGGTTTTTCTACTATTAAAAGAACAGAAAAGTGATGACCTTTTTAGTAGCTTATGCCATTACCATAGCTTGAGATGGTCTTCCTTTTATTCTTTGTCTATAAAAATCTTTTTATCTACTTGGAAAGTCAGCTCAAATACCACTCTCTACATAAAATTTTCCTTTCTGTATGATATGTTTCTGATACTTCTTCATTAGTATTTACTTCATCCAGGGTTGAATATGGTCATATTTCCAAATGTCCTTTATCCTGTTAAACTATAAGATCCTGGAAGGCAGGGACAGATCTTGGAGGCAGCATTTGAGGTATTGTAATGACAATGAGATGACACATGGCAGGGTGGCAGGAGCCATGGCAGAAGAAATATTGCCAGCAGCCATAACAGTTGCAGGGATTGAACGAGCAGAGAAGATGGAATAGAAGTGGAACCAGAAGAGGACTTAGCAACATCAGCCTACGTCCCTCCATTAGAGCAGACGGATATTGAAGTATAGTTTCATCCCTCCTCCCACATCATTGCCACCACTTAGAATTAAATTTTTGATAATAACATGCAATTATGTATTTTTAGAATACATTCTTTTTTGTCATAGAGGCATTACTAAACTTTACCATTTAACATTATTTCTCTGGATAAATCCTTGCTCATTTTTAACAGTGGATGCTAAGAACATAGTTTCGCGAGATTCTTAGTTGAAGGTCAGGAACTCTAGCAGGTTGGTTACGGACAATTAAAATGTCAGAGAATATCCCTACACACCAGTTAATTGTTAAGAGACTACAGTATTTATTTCTCTCTTCTTGGCCAAATATTCCCAGGGATTAGCACAGTGCTCAGCACATATATAGACTTCAATAATTATTTGTTAAGTGAGTGACTAATAATAAATAATATTTACTTGGGGCTTCTGTGTGGCAGACATGACACAAAATACTTCACAAATATTGGGTCATTTAATAGTAGTTAGTATTATTCCTATTTTATGGATGAGTAAACTGGAACGTGAGCAATTAAATAACTTCTTCAAAGTTACATATCTGATAAGTGGTGAAATTGGGATTTGAATCAAAGAAACCTACATCCAGTGCCAGAACTGTTAACCCATATATTACATTACCTCACTATACTGAAAACACAAGAATGAATGATCCAATGTTTCACACTTGATAAGAGATCATTCTTTAGGTTAATGGTGCTTTAAGAGTACAAACTGGTTAATGCAACTGCAAGGGCTCAGGGCACTGCCCATCCTTATGAACAATTTGTCTATGAAACAGTAACTACTTTTTAATTTTACTTGAAATTGGATGGAATGCTCTATCAAATTTTTTCAACATTATTTTTAAACTTAACACATCTTCATGATAAAAAGAAACTTAAGATGACAACTACTTCAGCAAAGAATGATAAGCGAAACACCAGATGCTACATATTTTCAACTGCAAAAATAACTGGAAGCCAGCTGTATCTTCTAAAATTTCATGATGTCATCATATGGCTTCAGGATCTATTTAGTTGGTTCATAATCTTATTAGCTTATCTCTGCTTCCAGTCATGCGCAGGCCTTAATTGCATAGGTTTGTTTATAATATCGTTAGAATTAGAGTTCAGGTCTCATATTTCACGCAAGAAGCGTCTTACAGAATAGTGCACAAAAACTTGCCACTCTAAGCAATACCTAGTGACCCATTGTAAACTGCTGTCACTGTCCCACTTTTCTGAAGAGGTCATAGCTTCCTGGCATTGAGCTATCACACTAGTGACTCAGAGTTTTTGATCTTGTTCAACTTTTCCCAAAAGTTCAAGCCTAGGATGATGATTTCAAAGTGTGATGGAAGCAAAATGTTTCTGTTCAGCAAGTTTCAATGTCACAGTGAAATTTACCATGTTTTCCAGGCATCAGTTACACTGCCAGATTCAGAGAGATTTTAATTATAGGAGGGATGGAAATAATTTTGCATTTCCACACTTCTACTCTGAATTTCCCTATCCTATCTTTTTTGTCCCCCAATTTTATTCTCCTTTTTATTCAGTCTCAAACCCACATTCTTGCACAGGTCAATAGTTTGCCATTACAAAATTTTAGATAAGCCACTGTCATTTATTTTCTTAGAGATCCCACAGAAGTAATTTCCCACCACTTTCAAAATTTTTGAAAGTAAAACTACTGGCATTTATTGGCATTTACTGCCCAATAGGAGAGGTTGCTCCTCATGGCCCCAACCAAGTGAGGCTGAGTCTTCACAGGCAATGGATGGCAAGTTATCTCCCTAAGACACTATCCCTACCTGTACCAACTGGTTAGTTGGCCAAAAATTAGATCATATTTCTTTCCCTCAGTGCCTTCTGTGAATAAAGCCTATTAATTAGGATTCTTCTTTGTACAATGAAAACTCAATCTATATAGTTTGGTGGCAGGGAGAAGGGGTAGTTAAATTGTTTAGCTTATGAAACTGAGAGGTCCAGGAGTAGTGGTGGGTTCAGGTAAGGCTGGTTTAGGGAAGAGCTCAAGCAGTGTCCTGCAGGTCTTGCATCTTCTCAGGCCGCTTGGCTGGACCCAGCTCTCTACCATTGATGTGTTAGCCTCATTCTCAGCTTTATTCACGGAGGCAAGATAGCAGAAATATCACCTGACTTTAAATTCCTCAAAGTTGTAGTCCAGCAGAAAAGAACAAATCTGATTCCTCAAAAGGGCAATATAAATTCCCCCAGATCAGTGTCACTGGCTTTGATTGGCCCGACTGGGGGCCATGAGCTCACTGGGAACCAATGACTGTTGCTAGGAAAAAGTGATGCTTTGATTGGCCAGTTCTGGATCACATGCCACCTCTGGAGTCAGGGTAGCATATTCTCCACAGGGACCAAAAGAACTGAGATTGGAGGAGGAACAGATCCCTAAATAGATAAATTGGAAGCAGTTACCAGAATAGGAGGAACCGATATTGGGTTCCTACAAAACAGTAGGTCCACTGTAGTGCCATTTTGGTTATTTTTTCTACTCATTCGTAACCTTGGATTTCTCTTTCTCTTTCTCTTTTTAGTTCTTTTAACAAGCGTGAATAGCTGTTTGTCAGCTGCCTGACAGATGTTAGTCACAGGGTCATTTGGCTGCAGGGGATGAGGAAGTAAGAGACATGGAAGGTTTGAAGGTACACTGGGAGCCCCTTGTAAAAGGCTTCTGACATCTCTTCCTTTAATATATAGTCTTCCTTCAAGTCCCATATAAACCAATCTCTATAAATCAGGCTTCTCTTCTGTCATTCTTATTTGGGGCTTCTCTTCTGAAATAATTTTTTGGGGGTGGGGGCAGTTGGCCAGTACAGGGATCTGAACCCATGACCTTGGTGTTATAAGGCTGTGCTCTAACCAGCTGAGCTAACCAGCAAGCCCTGCTAAAAATTTCTAGTGGTTAAATTCCTAACAAGGATGTTGAAGACCAAATTTCTAATATGAATTCTAATATTTGGAAAATACTGTTATAATTGCTATGACAGTAGGCATAAAATAATTAAACCAAAACACACCCGTGACCAATAAACATATGAAAAGAAATGCAAATTAAAATTATATGAGCAAAACATTGTTACCTATCAAATAAGCAAATAATAGTAACAGTAAAATAGTAATATAAAATCTATAATGCCCAGAGTCAATTGCTGAAGCCAGAAACCTGGAAATAATTTCTGATTTCTTTTTCTGCTTCATCCACATGTAATCTTTCACTATGGCCTGCCATATCGTCCTTTAAAATATGCATGTTAAATCTCTCCAGAGGACATAGCTAAGTTGCACCCAGATTTCTGACCCATTGAAACTGTACAATAGTAACGTTTGATGTGTTAAGCCACTATACTTTTGGGTAATTTGTTACTTAGTGATATATTACCAATACACATATAATAGCACCTTCATTTTTTATAGTTATGGTACTTTTAAAACTTTTTCAGTGATCACTGTAATATTTATTTAATGTCTATTTTCTCCCCTTTTAAAATGCATACCCAGGAGAGCAAGAATCTTGTATATTTGGTCCCCAAAATATCTGTAGTGTTTATCATAGTCCGGTAATGCACTTGTTGGATAAAAGAATAAGAAAATGGATTGACATTCTGAATGCACTGCTGATGGAAGAATGTAAACTGATATAAGTTCATCGTCTCTAAATAAATTAATCACTTTCATATCAAAGGTCTTAACTATCCAAACTCTTTGATTCAGTAGTTTCATTGTGAGGAATTTATTCTAGAATGATGAATATGCAGAGTTACATGAAGTCCATATACACAAATGTAGGGTGTGTATGTGTGTGTGTGTGTGTGTGTGTGTGTGTGTGGTATCTGTGTGTATACTAATAGACCTGGAATATGACTAGAAGAATATGGTCACTAAAATGCTTATGGTGATTATTTTTTAAAGGAAAGGTAGAATTCTTATTTTTGCTTTTAGTTTCTTTCCCTCATTTTTCTACAATGGGAAGGAAACTAAGTCCAAAAATGCGAAAAGAAAAGTTGCCAGATGATAAGGGTTACAGATACTAAAACAAGAAATGGAGCCAGGGAGACAAAAAGCAGAGCAACAGATCATAGGTTGGGCAGGACTCCAGGGCGTGCATAGAATAAGTAGCTATTGTTAATGGTTCTGCTGGGATATGCTGGCACTTTTCTGAAATAATAGAGGTCCTGTAAAATCTGGGAAGGACTATGCGTAGTACCTTGGTTAGGCACTAATGCAATCAGGCATTTATATGCTGTCCAAACTGAATTTTCTTGATCAGTTGCAGTCTGGCTGGGCAGAAGGTCCCCAGGTAAGTGGCGCTTTTGGAGAAATGTCTGTTCTACTGAGCCCTGCCAGTTTGTGTGCTCTAGTATCCATCTGATGCTGACTGCTCAGAATTTAGATAGAATACAGGTTGAAGCATTTAAAGAAAACAGCCCATTTCACCCATCTATTCTAGTTGTCTCAGCTTTCCTAGGCTGCTGTGGATGGATGGCTTGTTGACACTTGCCTAGAGACCTGACTGAAGCTTGGCTTTGATTGCCAGAATTTCCTATTCCATAAGCACTATTGATTTCAGGCAGGACTAGGTTTCTAGAGATGTGAGCATAAAGATTTCTTTTGCCAAGATATTCTTACAGCATCATCTGTGGTGGTGGTGGAAGATTAGGTGGTGACAGCATTGGGGTCAGTTTTCAACTGCTGGAATGCTGAAGGTTCATCCATGGACCAGATTACATGTATCAGTTCATGAGGTCTTCGTTGGGATGGTCAGAGTAAAATGTAGGGTATGAATCGCCGTTCGTATCTTGAAAATCATAGAAATTGTTGGACATCCTTAATGGTTCTTCCCCTTCATGATTGTGATACTTGTGCTGTTCTAGTGTTAAACTCAAACTTCTTAATATGTGTTACTGGTATTAGTGCAGAGATGGTTTATTCACATTCTGTTTAGAACAGTCCCCAACAGGAACTTAAGAAAAGGACCTCAGTGAAATATTTCAAGAAGATGTCAGTATACGATTCTGTCTGGTTCAGAATCCTTAGAATAAACTGTTGGGACACTTAATGGAATTACAGTGCATTCAAAAGTTTGGAAAACTGTCATCCATTTGCCATCCTCTCAGATCAAGGGTCCTGCTTGCAATGACTCAGAAGTCAAATGGAGTCAGATGACCCCAACATCTATAGCACTGGGCCCAGCGTAGCTAAAGATCCCAAAGGGGAATCTCATTAAGGCTAAGGCAGCTGTGGAAAACAGATTTTTCTGTTCTTTTTCAAGAAGGGTGCCAGGGAGTCTAACAAGGTTTCAATATATGTCTCTATCTATGTAACTTTGCATATGTAGAAAGTGAATATGCCTGTCAAGCAGGAACTTGTATGATGGACAAAAGCAGCTGCGCAGAGTTGTCACCACACCCAGTTTGTGTTGAGATTTCCTCACTTGGAGCCTCCATGAAAGTGCCTAGTCCCATGGGAATGGATTAGTTTTAGGACAGTTCCTGGGTCCACGGGATCAGTGTTTGGCAAAAGTAGTCACCTGATACTTCTGAGTCTAGAAGGGATAAGAACCAGATGGAGCTTCCCTCTAGCTTTAATTCCATGGGATGCAGAACATTTGCGTCTCCTTCTCACCTAGGGTGTTATGAGGTTACAAAACAAGGCGTGGTCTGCTCCCTTCTTCAGTGAACTGGATGACTCTTGGGTTGGGCACCTACACACAAAGTAGCCCATTATTCTAGCCTAGGCAGTGAGTGCAGCCAGCACTCTTCAACTTTTCAATTTTATCTTCTAGTACCATAGTCCATAGGTACCATCCTGCTTGAAGAATAAGAAAGAGGGGTAAAGGGTAGGTCAACAAGATTCACTGAGTCATGGACAGAATGCGTGATAATTCTCAGACAAGACTGACAGGGATATTTAACTCAATTTTCAATGTAAGTACTGTTTATGTCAACAAGGGTTGCTGATTAAGCCATTCAGTATAAGTCCTTCTTCATCCCTTCAGGAGAAAATACCACCCAATGTAAATTGCCTGCACGAACTAAAGAGCAGGTCTGTATACTCCCTGGAGTATTTATTTCAATCCGAGCACAAACCAGAAGCAAAGAACCATCTATAAAATTCAAGTGTTTCTTTTAGTAAACATTTATTTTTCTAATAAAATATAAATGGCAGCTAAAAGCTAGTGGTTTACTTGTGAAGCAATTAAAAGTTAAACGATTGTTCCACGGAAAATTAGTGTATCAGAATTAGACCTGAAATTAAACGCCCATACATCCAGTATTGAGTCTTCTACCTGGCTAGATTATTGACCACCACATGGCTTAAATTTATCTTATTGATCTGGCAAGATAAAAAGAGATGAAATTTCCTGGAAAAAGGATGGCTATTTCTTTAGTATCAGTACTTTTATTTGACATCTGCCAAGTCAAACCCACATTTGTTTTTAGTAATTCTAAGTTATTAAAAATTATTGTTTTAGGCTATCATTTAGGAATGCAAAACCATCAATCTTTCTGGAAAAATTACAATAAAGCATGTTTGGTCACCCTTGCCCATGACCCAGCTGTATCCATCTTGGTGGGGGGAAAAAAACTGCTGTAGAAAAGATCTAGGTCATTATCAAGAAAAATGGTTTTTCAAAGCTCTATTGATTGCCAAAAAAAACTATTACTGTGAAAAGAGAAATCTTCAACTACTCCTAAAATAATTGACCAGACATATGTTATGTGTAACCCAATGGCACTAAAAAGAATTTCATTTAATCAACAAAATATATCTTTCACATAAAAGTTGGCCTACTATAATGACATAAAATAATCACCAATTTTATAGTGGACTCCATTATTAAAGAAGCCCATCTGAAAGCAATTGGTTTTTAAGTGGTCTCCTTTTTGACATCATCAGATTCACCTGCTGTCCAAACTAAATTGTCTCAGTCAGTTGCAGTGTGGACTGAAGGGCCAGAACATCCCCAGGTTATAGGAGCTTCCGTGGACTCCATTATTAAAGAAGCCCATCTGAAAGCAATTGGTTTTTAAGTGGTCTCCTTTTTTACATCATCAGATTCACCTGCTGTCCAAACTAAATTGTCTCAGTCAGTTGCAGTGTGGACTGAAGGGCCAGAACATCCCCAGGTTATAGGAGCTTCTGGAGAATCATCTGTTTCACTAAGCCCTAAAGGTTTATGTGATGTGGCATCTGTTTAGTGCTGATTGCCTAGGATTTACTGTGCAAATTGAACAGAAAGGATAACCACACACAACTCTTTGGAAGACATTTTTCTTTTGTTTTTGAACAGAGTAGATTGAAATTTAAGAATCTTTGGCTACAATCCGAGCAGGTTACTTTTTTTGGCCTTCTTTTTTTGTTTGTTTGTTTGTTTGTTTGTTTTCATCTGAAAAAACAGGGAGGGAATTGAATTTAGATAATGTCTAATTCCCTTCTTGCCACTAAGATGCTATAATTTTAATACACACTACTGCGTGTTAATATCTTAGTGATGACAGTGTGTTTGTGTGTGTTCATCTGTTGAGGCATTTTCATTCTCAGTGAGATCATTTGTATTATGACTTTCAGCCTAAGTTTCATTTTATGAATAACTCTTCCCACTCAGTTTTAGCTAATTTAGTCTCTCACATAATGGAAATTTAAATTTTGTGAACAAAAATTATTTCAACAGCAATAAAAGTGATAGAATGTAGGAATTCTCTGAGGACCTGACATTCATGACCCAGATGAAAATTCTGGTTTGTGTAGTGAGGGAGGAAAGAAAGAAGAGATGTTGTGTGCTCAAAAGTGATTGGCAGTCTGCAACCACTCAAAAGTACAGAAAAGAAATTAAACCACAAGATCTGTCAAAAAAAAAGAACCTTAGAAACATATAAGGGTTGGCCAGTTAACTCAGTTGGTTAGAGCAAGGTGTTATAACACCAAGGTCAAGGGTTTGGATCCCCATACTGGCCAGCTGTCAAACAAAAATATTATCTGCCATTAAGCATTATAAATCAATAGTTTAAAAAAATTAGAGCAATTGCTGTATCGAAAAATCAGGATTATCTTTTATTTTTCCCAAGCATTTTTGAATAAGTTTTAGAAAACAAGTATTTATGTTGATTTTCTCATTGTCTTGATACTGGAATTGATTCTGTGTCTACTGGATCAATTACTTTTAGTTGAATCTCTCTTTTTTTTTTCCTTTTTGTCTTTTTTTTTTTTTTTATTGACTGGTAACGGGATCGCAACCCTCGGTGTCGCGCCCGTACCGGGGACCGGCAATGGGATCGCAACCCTCGGTGTTGCGCCCGCACCGCGCTCAGCCAGTGAGTGCGAACCGGTCTCCACATGGGATCCAAACCCTCGGCGGGAGCGCTGCCGCACTCCCAAGCAGCGCACTCTCCAGTGTGCCACCGGGCCGGCCCTGAATCTCTCTTTTTGCCATCTTGATTATTCAGTTGTGCTTAGTGATCACACTGGTAACCTATCCAATCTGATTCAGTGAAAAGCCCATTAAATCTCAAAATCAGCTTCTTTGCACATGAGTGTTCCTTCACATAAACTCAGGACAAATGACCACTTTGCATCTGTTCAAACTTAGCAAAATTTCTCTGGCTTTCATGACTATAGATCTCAGGTAAGCTTGTTTCTTCTTAGATTGCCAAAGGCATGCAAAATTGAAATACATTCAAACATTCAACCTATTTCTAACCTCATTTCTTTCTTAAACATTCAGACATAAACACACACATTCAAAGTTATTTGAATTAATATCTGCACAACTCTATTATGGGCATGTCCCTATATTTACTAAGTAGTCTTCAAATCCATGATTTGATAGCCTGTATGTCATATAAATATTGAGCATATTTTATTTGCCTATTTCTTCATTATTGAAAATTAACATTTCCTTTCATAATTTATTTTTTCTTTGAAGACTGCTCCAGATTTGCATTTCCAATAATTCTACAGCCCTACAGAATATTTGGTCCTTATCTTCATATTAATTATATTTAATGGCTCTATTGTCTCCTTGACCATAGTAATTTGGTCAGGATCAGAGTGAGAGACTCCTTCCTGTCATTTCATTTGATGACTCTATGTATCAGTATGAAAGCAACTCTTTTTCTTCTAAATAAAAAGTTCTTTTCTCTTTAGCATCCAACTCAGAGTCTTCAACTTAGATCTACTATGTAAATGAGAAGCAACTGGATTGCCTCATCAAAGAGAAAAAGAATAACAGTTTCCATTGACTGTTACTTGGTTTATAGAAAATTAAAATATTTGCTAAAAGCTATGATAGTTTAGTTTATTTTAATATGGAAATAGCACATATAATATATGTGTTTTTTTTTTTTTTCCTGCATTAGGAAAACAGAATGTAGCTGTTCTTTTCTGGGAGTGTTGTTGCAAGGTTAATTCTTCCCTCCACTCAAGGGAAGAGAAGCTCAATTTCTCAATTTCTTATGATTTGAGCTCTGAGTTTAACAGATCATCAGATTATATTATGTAAGAGTTGGGGGACATGGGAAGATGGGGATTTTCATACACTATTGAGGGAGTATAAATTAGTACACCTGCTTTGTGCTAATTAATTTGTATTAATTTAGTGATATCTATTCAAGTTAAAGTGTGCATTCCCTATAACCAGCAATTTCATTCATGGTCAAGGTGCTAAAGGAGACAAATATATTTAATGGTGTTCATCACAGCCTTGTTTGTAATAGTAAAACTTGGAACACCTAAATGTCTACCAATAAGAGAATAGACAAATTGTGGTGTATTCATATAATAGAGTTCCAAATAGCAGTTACAAAAGATGAACTAGATTTACAGGAACAAAACGGATAAAACTCAAAAACATGATCAGTGATGAAAGCAAATTGCAGAAGTATATATGCAGAATAATTTCTTTCATGTGAAGTTTACAAATAAATTAACATAATATGTTGTTTATGGATTCTGACCATATGTAGTAAAATTATAAAATGAAATATGGACAGGAAAGATCCACATCACCTCGGGATTGTGGTTTCTCTGAGGAGAGAGGGAGGGAAGGAGGAACAGATGAGGATAGAATAAGGAGTGATATGAAGGGGCTTCAGTAGTATCTCTAACATTCTAGTTCTCAGAAAGAAAACAATATTGGAAGCACATTGGGCAAAATATTAACATTTGTTATGACTGGAGGGAATTTATGCTCTACACTTTACTTGTCAAAAGCCAGGTGTGAATGACACAGACGATGCTCAGTCCCTGTCTGTCTATACAAGATGGATATCTCCCACAAAGCCTCAGGATAGCTGGAAATAGAGGAGCCTTGGTTGTCTAGTACAAACAAGGTTGGAAAGTACATCCCCCTAGGCCCTAACACACTGATTCCTAAACCTGTTATCTCTGAGACACATGCCCTTCAAATTTAGCAAATAGTCAAATACAAAATCTATTTGTTGGTAAAAAAGAAGTTGTTTATCTTATGCATAGTGTTGGCAATGGTGGTGAAATGGCTCTTTGCTCACAGCTAGCGGGATTGCAAATTTGGACAATTTGCCAATAAGTGTCATGAGCCTTCAAAGCACTATACTTTTTGACCTAGTGATTCCTCATCCTAAAGAAGGAATTAGAAATTGGAAGAAGTTGTTCACATCTGTGCTATTCATAAAGCAAATGATTAGAAACAGCTTAAATGTCCAACAATAGTGAAATGGACAAGTGATTGTCGTTACATATATACAATGGAATATTTTAAAACCATTAAAAATAATGGGATACTTTGCAGCCATTAAAAATCATAGCATTGAAGCATATTTGTTTGCATGAGAAAAATGTTCACAATATATTTTGTTCAAGGAAAAGATCAGGATAAAATATGGTATATGCATCATAGTGTTGATTTTATAAAATATGTATGCATATTTATATATACAAATGACAGAGGAAATATTTCAAAATGTTATTACCTTATGATTTTTATTTATTCCACATTCATTTCTATTTTGCGAATGTCCTACAATAAACATGTTTTAATTTCTGTAATAGAAAACAAAGGTTAGAAAAAAATTGGATCCTAATATCATAAGCATTTTGCAGCCTTTTATTCACTTTTATAACAGACATTCCATGTGAAAAGAGATCTGGTCTATGAGTCAAAAGACTAGAACTTGTCTATCTTATAGCATTTGCTTCATGTGTCTCTCTGGTCCCCATATTTGTCATCTGTAAAACTGAGTGATAATACACACCCCACCTAATGAGTTAATATGCTGGATTAACACACAGCGTAGGAAAGCAGTCAAAATCTGCATTCACTTTTTGTTTAAGCACTCTCTCTTTCCATGCCCCTCACTGCAACCCTTTGGTCATTCTTTTCTGTGAACCACATTCACCTGCTCTTTTTCTTGCAAAACCTCCTCCCAACCCACATAAAAATTACCAGTTCTTTTTTCATAGTAATTACCTCCATCACTGCATTTTTTTTATCACCCCCACTAGACTGTGAGCCTCGTGAGGTCAGTTGTAATGTTTTATTCCCCTTCATCCCATTAGTGCCTAGCACAATTCCTGACATATCATCAATAAATAGTTGTCGAATGAATGGAGGAGAACATGTACAGTGAAAGCAATTTGCAAACTGCAAAGTGCTATAAAATAAGTATCCCTCACTTATATGTGCAAAGCTCTGAACCTTAAATAGCACAATTCCTGACATATCATCAATAAATAGTTGTCGAATGAATGGAGGAGAACATGTACGGTGAAAGCAATTTGCAAACTGCAAAGTGCTATAAAATAAGTATCCCTCACTTATATGTGCAAAGCTCTGAACCTTAAGTGTGTATTGACAAAACAATGCAATACGCAGGAATTGAATAACAAACTCAAGATTATAATGACCCTTTTGTAAATTGGAATAAATATTCTGGAGGTTTTAAGATGAACAAGAAATTTTCCTAACCCAAACCACCAGAAGGTCAAAATAAACTCAATATTTTTGAGAAACTTGAGTTAAAAAGAAACTTGCTAAGATCCAATAGGAATAGTATATAATATGAAGCACTTAGATAGAAAAAATAAGCAATATCAATACATTGTGAGAAATGCTTAACTGATGCCACCATCATAACATCATGGTTGTTAAGCATCCTTACAGTACAGGAGTGCAAATTATAGTAAGCCACAGAGTGGGGTCATCATTGCCAACTTATTGTTGTGAAAGCTAATCTAACATAGGAATACACTTGCATCCACCACTAAGCTTAAAATGCTGCAGTGGCCAGCACACCATCTAGAAGCTGAGACTAAGCCAGGCCCACAGATGGCTTTGTCCCATTTGGGCTCTATATTTCAAGTGATTTAGAAAGTTGGAAATGAACCAAGGAAGAGCAACAAAAATAATTGGTGTTGGCAAATGGACCTATGAGGAACAAGAGGGAAGAGAACTTGGAATTATTTGAGCTGGAGAAGAAAATGCTGCAGGGTGACTGCATAATCATTTTCAACTGTTGAAGGGGTATCGTAAGGATAATAGGTGCTGGGGATTGAGCATCCCAGTTAATCATTTCCATCTCACTTCCAGTTTCCAAATTTTCAGAATCAAAGAGAGAACAGGTCCAAGCAACCAGGTGAGAATTCAAAGATAGAATCAGTTTTACTGAGCAGTCATGGTTTCTTGTGTTGGAGGGTGCAACTTGGGCCTGACACCCACGTATAGTTTCCTATTGTTTTACTTACTTTCTTTCTTCTACTTACAAACTCCACTTCCACTATTTAACTACACAAATCTTAACGCAGGGACTGTCAAGGAGAGAGTTGGGTCTACAAGGCAAGGCATGTATCCATGGGCCCATGGGTGTTTGTAGTCTGCCTCACATGTAATTTGAAGAATGGAGAGAACCTAGAGACCAGGCCAGGCAAGAGCAGTGATTTTGCTCCAATCTTAACTGGTAAGAAAAGCAGTAATAAGACAGAAAGAAGACATGAAGTGTCCTTCCCTAGTGCTTCTTCCCAAGAAGGGGAGCACAAATGTTTTGCTGTCTGTAGAAATAAGAGGGAGCTGAATAACAAGCATTGCCCTTCCCCCTCAATGGTGCTAGCCAGGGGATCCCCATTTTCTTAAGGTACAAACCAATTTGCCACAAGGAAGATTTCTCTTGAAAATAAGAATAATGCAAAATATTTCTGAGAGAATGGCATTTCTCTGAAGGGCAGTTAAAAATTTTCTATGGTGAGCTTCTGGCAATTGAAATTATTTGATCAATTTTATTCAAAGTGTGTTTCTGTGTAACAGTGGTTCCATGGGATGTAAATAGGGGTAATGTGAAGAAAAGGGGTTCTATGATCAAATACCTTTTAGAAACACTAGATTAAACCAAGTTAAATTATTTTCTATACTTAAGGTCACAACAAACATTAAAAAAATTATAACATTATAATATTTATTATGAGTCTCCTAGTTTTCCAAAATCTTTCTTCTTCTTTTTTTTGGTGCAGTATCTTGCTTGGCTTGTGTTTCATGAAATATGCTTTAGAGAATGTAGACTTAGATGGTTTCATTAACTTAGCATGGAGACAGACAGAAAAGTTGGATCTAGCCTACAAGCCTCTTCTAGCTCCACTATTCCATGACTAAGTCTGATCCAATGACTCATCTTATTACAAACTGCAATCACAACCTTTTACTGAGCATAAACCTACAAGTGATTGGTACGACTTATTTAATGGAGTTGAGACTTGGGCTCATTGATACACAATAAGACTTTGTATTAACAGTGTGTACTGACAGAAGCATGGAAAAACACATAATCTAAATTCATTTACAAGTGTTTTCTATATTTAGAAGCAACATGATTGTTGCTCAGATGGTTAGAGTAGGGTGCTGATGAACAAAAGTTTAATATTGGGTTGTGTTACTTTATTTTATTGCCATTTACAAGTGTGCTATGCCTTTACTTAGGAGTGGCACACAGCAAAGGTGGGGATAGAACAGGAGAAATGTATAGTTGCTTCGGCATAACAAATCACATCATGGCTTTTCCTGTACAAATATCACACCACATTAGAGAAGAAAAAAAAAATTTTTCTCACAAGTAAAGCATATTATTAACCCAAAAGGGTCTGTGGTATCTTTTGTTTCATTTTAGATAAGAGACGTATCAATTTTCAGATTCTGAAAATGTTCCCCTTAAAGTTTTCTGTCTTATGGATAATGAAGTGGCATCTGAAACATGCTCCGTTCAGTTTGGTGCTTTGGCAGGAAGCGGCTGATAGAAATTGCTTCCATAGGCAGGGAAACCTGCTGAGGCTGCACGACAATCATGGAAGGAGGACTCTTTCAGCTGCTTTAGGGTTTTGAAGCTTGGTTGGTTAGTGCAGAGGATGGTAATTAAAAGAACCCTTCAAGGGAAAGAATTGCTTCAAGACAAGCAAGATTTATGAGTAAATTAGGAGAGCTTCACAATTCGGGTGCCACATGCTGCATGTAGCTGGGAGTGCAGGCTATTCTATGATTCAGAGGCATACCTGAGCACCTCTGAGAAACCCCAGGGTCTCATTTTATTTCTGGTGCAGAGTGCCAAGTTTCTTAAAAGTTGCTCCCCTGTCAGCATACGTGTATGCCACCTTTTATAAGACAGCACTGAGAATGAGAGAGCATATTATATTTCCAGCTCTGACGTACTTGTTTTGGCTATATTGTTTGGAATGTGCCATTTAGACTGGAGATTTATCAGCCACTCTGTCAGTTCTGTCAGTATGGAACTGGGTATGGGGCCCTCGTTGGATAAAGCGATGAGAATGAGACATCTGATAGATAAATAAAAAGTCAAATATGATCATAGGCATAGATAATGGCTGGCTACACATTGCTGGGAGCTGAGATAGCCAGGTCTGTGCTCTGAAGTTTGCCAGAACAAACAGAGCTAAATATACACATATTTCTGTTGACCATATAACCCTCAAGCTTTCACTTAGTTTGCTGAGAAACAATGCTTTTAAACAAAGATACAGACCTGAAGCATAACCCATGCCTACACAAATTCCAAACCTTCTACACAACTAGAATTCATCTGGTTACCAATGACCTGGAATAAATGAAAGGAACTGGGTCATGCAATGTCCTTTACATGGACTGTTTGCAACTAACAGCACCAAAAACCACCAGCCCAAGCTGGGAATGGATCAAAGAATTATTCACAGCTTTTCTAGGACTTTGGGGAAAGAAATTATTTTTTATGTTGTACTATAAATAGATACCTGGATAAATAAGAAATAAAACGTTAAAAGCAGCAACTAATCCTTTTCTTCCCCAAAGACCTATAATCTATTCATGGCAACTGGTGCATAGCAATATTCTCCAAAGCCAGAGCATAAACTATTTGCACCAAAACAAGCTGTTCCAATAGGAGGGTTTTCAGGACTCTCAGAGAAAGAGTAAACATGGAAAGAGACAGTACTTGGCCAACTGTGCCATATGTAAGGAGAGATGAGAACACAGGGTAATGCCAAGAAAGACAAACATGGGGATCACAGTATCTTTCAGGCTTTTCAAATAATCATCATTGTGTTTTTGATGGTTATGTAAACTAAAGGCAGCCCAGAGAAAAATGGGCAAAAGAAATGAGTAGGCATTTTACAGACCTGAACACCTAAATGGCCAAAAAACATAGGAAAAAAAAAATTTAATCAACCTAACTAGTAGTAGGGAAAATAGAAAACAAAGTAACAATGAGATATCACTACTCACTCATCAAATTATAAAAGCAAATGCTTTATGTCTGTTACTTGCTGGGTTGTGGGGAAAAGGAGACTCTCATACATTGCTGTAGACATGAGAACTGTTTAGGCTCTCTTGGGAGGCACTTTGGTAATATCTATTAATAACAAATACGTTTGTTTATACATACACATATACACTTCTGGCTCAACAATCCTACTTTGAGACACTTTTCTATAAAAATAAAAGCACCAGCATATAAAGGTGTCTATTGTGTATTTGTAATAGCAAGAAAACTGGAAACAATCGGAATACTCATAAATAGGAGAATAATTGCATAATTTGTGGTACATTCATACTAGGGTTTATTACACAACCATTAAAAAGAATTGGCTAATTTTATTCCAGTTACCCTTGAAGAATTTCAACAATGTGTAGCTAAGTGGGAAAAGCCAGAATGCAAAAAGTATGCAAAAAATTAGTCCATTATGGAGATAAAATAGGAAACTCTCTACATGAGTATATGTATTTACATATTTGATTAGGAGAAAGTTGTGGATAGAAGAAAAAGGGGGAAAAAAGAGGTCAATAATGTATAAAATAAAGTTGTTAATAGAATTTGAAAAATTATGTTACTATGATCAAATTTAAATAATATCATATAGGTAGATCTATATAAATAGAGAGAGATTACAGGATGGTTACTGAAAAATTAATGCATTTCCGAGAGGTGAAGTTTCAGGTAAATTTTAATCTTCCTTAAAGGTTATGTATTTTTTTACAGTGAGCATGTATCAATCTTAATCAGAGGAATAAATATATATTTTTGATCAGCTAAAAACCTTAACGTAAAACCCCACTGTTGTTTCTATAAAATGTTTCATACAGATTAATATGAATTGTGCAAATTCCCAATAAAGGCGGTGGGAGAGAGTCTCGGGAGAGGAGCATTTTGGCCAAAGTGTGCATTCTTTTTATTTCCTGCACTTTGGATCTATTCAAATCTCATCTCCTGCTGAGGGATTCAGTGCAGAACTAAAATATGATGACTTACTTGGCAACAGCAAAAAAAAGAGCATTTACTCAAATGCAATAAAGATAAGCAATAAGTTTCAGTGATGCATATAGTATGTTCTCTGCTCGCCTGCTTGTTCTTTCTTCTCTCAGCAGAAGTTCAACTGAAAATAAGCTCTAACAGCAATTTGCCAAATTAGCTAGTCACCTCACTTGTGACCAAATCACATCCTACAGAGAGATGCTGAACCCCAAGCTTTTGCTTCCTGGAATATATGTAATTTGAAGAGACTTTTCAAGTGAAGGAGAAGCCTAGCAAATTTGAGTTACCTGGAAATGAGATGCAGGAATAGTATTTGTGCATGATAGTCACAGATAATTCTCAAGTTATCTCTCTTCATACTACCACCTTCCCCAAAATGGCCATGCGAAATATATATATTTTCCCTTTGCCCTGTCCTTTTCCCAACCTCAAGAGAAGGTAAAATAATAAATACTTATTGAAATCTTAAAAAACAAACTTTTTTTTTTTTTTTTTTTTTTTGTGACCAGTAAGGGGATTGCAACCCTTGGCTTGGTGTCACTCGCACCGCACTCAGACAGTGAGTGCACCGGCCAACCCTATATAGGATCCGATCTTGCAACGGGAGCACCCCTGCGCTCCCAGTGCCGCTGCGCTCCCAGTGCCGCACTCTCCCAAGTGAGCCATGGGGTCAGCCCAAAATTACCACAATTTTAACAGCTTAAAACAATACCCATTTACTCTCTCATAGTTGTGAAGCTCAGCAGTCCAGGTAAACTTGATTAGGTTCTCTGCTCATAGTCTCCAGGGCTGAAGTCAAGCTGTTGACTGGCTTGGTTGTTATGTGGAGCATCAGGGTGAGAATCCACTTCCAAGCTCATGAAGGTTGTTGACAGAATCGAGTTCCTGTAGTTATAGAACGGAGTCTCCATTACTTTGCTGTCTTTTGGCTGGGAAATGCTCTAGTTCCTTGAGATTGACTACATTCTTTGTCCTGTGGTTCCCTCCATCCCAGAAACAGCAATGCCGCAAGGAGTCCTTCCCATGCTTCAAATCTCCCAAACCTTTTTGCTACAACTTGGAGGAAGCTCTATGCTTTTAAGTGCTCAAGTGGTTAGATCAGGCCCACACAGATAACCTTCCTTCCTTAAGGTCAACTGTGCCATATAACATAGCATAATCATCGGAGTAATATCTCACTGCCTTTCTAGAGATTAAGTCGAGATATCTTTGGGGACCATTTTCTACTGCTACTACTATTACTAGCCAGCATTTATTCAATGCTTGGTATGTGCCTGCCAGGTACTTTGCTAGGTGCTTTATATGAATTATCTTATTTAACATTTATAATATCTCTATGAGGTGGGTACCATTGTCAGCTCCATTTCCGGCAAAGGAAGCAGACTTAGAGCAGCTACATTTTTGTCCCAAGTTCACAAGCTAGCAAGTTGTGGTGCCAAGATATGAACCCAGACCTGACTTTAGGGATTTCATTCTTAACCGTCTCCCTAATTTGTCATAATATTTCTGATTCCCCAAGAGTAACCTTTTAAATATCAAATTATAAGCTTACCTAAAAATATCAAAGTTTCAAAATTACATTTAGTTAACATTTAATGTGTTACTAGTATTATTTATATTATTTGATATGAAAATATATAATAGACTCAAGTATATTGTAAACCTAAAAAAATTTAATTTCCAATAATAAGTAAAATTTACCATATTTTAAACGCAAAAGGGAAGCTACTGTTATTTTTATGACATACATTTTGAATTGTGTTTCTAGTAGTAATGGTTATTTGCACCCAGCCCAGGTCACGACTGGTAAATATCTTTGTGTGAGGCACCGCATCTGACCTCTAGACAGACCATTTAAAGAAAGGGGGCTCCTCTTGGTGGATAAATTAGAAAAAGGCCCCCAGTCTTCTGGCCTATAATTTGGGTAGTGAAATGTGGATAGGCTTTCACCAGTCCCCACACTCTTGGCAGGCTGTCCCATGCATATACAGCCCCAAAAATCTTAGGCTGAGGATCACTCTGAGCCGTGCACATTCTCCAAACCTCACCTTCCAAACAGTAGCACTCATTTACAAAACTTAGATACCTGATGTAATCTCTTGCTGTGGACCTAAGTTGTTGACCTTGGCATGATCAAATATCTGTCTAGTGACTTCCATTAGATCAAATGCTAAGGAGGCTGGCCCAAGATACCAATGGAAATGTTTTACAAATCACACAGTAGCTCATGAAATAAATATTATGGGTAGCAATTCTGGGAGATTTTGGCACTATCAAATGCTAAGGAGGCTGGCCCAAGATACCAATGGAAATGTTTTACAAATCACACAGTAGCGCATGAAATAAATATTATGGGTAGCAATTCTGGGAGATTTTGGCACTGTATATTCGATTAGACTTTACATTAATCTTTTCCATTTTATGATTTAAATATAGAAACATAAAGATACAAAAAAAAAAGGTCAGAAAAAAAGTCTTTTGGGTATTTCTAAATTGCCCAGTTTACATTTTATAACCAAGTCTAAGAATTAAAACCCAAAAGACAGGAATAAAGGATTTACTGTGCATACAAGTCAACAATTATAAATACCATTATTCAAAGGTTGGGCTGCTATTTTACATTTAATGTGAAATTTGCGAATTCCCATAAGCCATTTATGTTTCACTTAGCACTCTTATGAGTACTAAAACATTTGTTTTAATGCAGCACATTGGTGTCAGAATTTCCAAAGTAAGAGGCTAAATTATTCACTGTCTTGAAAGAAAATAATATTTGTTTTCACTTTTACAGCATGAGGCAGTAATGACCAAAAAAAATAAAAGACCCCCAACCTTAAAAAGTCAGTGCCTCAGAAGATACATCTCTTCTTTAACACACGGTCAATGACTTTCATTTACAGTGTTTTGCTTCTAACCTCAAACTTTACTATAATAGTCATACATTTGGAATATGAGTCCCCAGGGGCCTGGGTCAAAGTCCAAGCCAACAGATTGGTACTGTTATCCACAGAGCAGCAATAAAAACTCAGTGCTTTGTCATAATATCCAGTACTCACACCTATTTAAAGGTCTGATGTCTTCATTTAAGTTAAAGCTCTTTCCAAACTAACCTTTTAGTGACACAAAGGTTTCTTATTTGATTTTTAAATTCTATTTATTTTGTAATTGTTTTGTTGATTAAATTTTAAAAATACTGTAGTACTCACCATAGAGGACACTATCGGCCAAAGCCATTACACTACTTAATCATGAAACAGACCCAACATTAAAGCAATACTGCTTTGGGTTGAGTGTGCCCCCAAAACTTAGTCCCCATTGTGACTGGGTAAAGAGAGTGGGAAATCCTACTATGGTAATTAAAAGGTGGGGCTTTGAAGAGGTGATTAGATTGCAGGACCATGCAGTAGTGAATGGATGGTCAGAGGTGTGGTTCTGAGGGCTTAAAAAGGGAGTGAAAGAGGAGGTTAGTCTCTCTGTTCTCTCTGCTCCACCGTTTTCTGCCATGTGAGACCCTGTATTGCTGTAAAGCCACCAGCAAACAAGACTCACCAGATGTGTTCCCTGGACTTTGGACTTAGCCTCTGAAACTGTAAGCAATAAATTTTGTTTTCTTTATAAATCACCCAGTTCCAGGTATTTTGTTATAAGCAACAGAAACAGACTAATACAAATAGCAAAGATTCATTCATGGAAATAGAAAGCATCTAACATATCATTCTATGCGTATCATTCTAAGTTAAAAAGCACAGAGTTGATTAATCAGAGACTTTAGTTAGGAGGAATTTGTATCCTGCACTTGATGAGTAAAACAAACTACTATCAATGATTTATTTTTAAGCTCCTCCACAGAAGCCATGTAAGTCATATACTGTGATCAGTCCATCATTAGATTAATCTTCCACACCTTCTCCATTTGCTGTGGTAGGTGTTCAATAAATATTGACGCTAAGAATACTGATACAAACGTACCACCAGTTAAGCAGCATCAGAATAGTGCTCAAGGATCTGTGAGTGCAGAGAGTTAAGTAGAAAAACACATTATATGAGCATCCTGCTTGATTAAGGGGTCTAATTATTTGATTGTTTCCTTTAGACCAGGTGAAGCGAAGATTTTACAGATTTCCAGATGATAAACATCTTGACCAAGAGCCACTGGACTCATTTAGATTATGTATCTATACTTGTTTAATTTATCAACTAAATGCCAAATATCCATATTGTACTATGTGTACAATAGCTCGGTTTTCAGTGTATAAGATGTATTCGTATGTCATTCCTTGGTCTTTATCTTAGCATTGGTTTTCCTTTTTTGTTTTCATCCTAGAAGGTATATTAGTAATCTTTCTCTTGTTTATACATTACATTTTCTAAGGCTAAAGAGAAAGTCTCATACCAATTTATGACAGCTTTTGGTTTTCATGCTAGACTGGTGTATTAGTTTGTCTCTGTTGCTTATAACAAACTACCTGGAACGGGGTAATTTGTAAAGAAACAATATTGCTTACAGTTTTGGAAGCCAGGAAGCCCAAAGTGAGGGCCTTGTTGGTGGGTGGTTACTGCAATGCAGGGTGTCACATGGCCCTAGTGTTAATGAGATGATTAAGTAAATTAATATATGAAAAGCATTTGAAATGCCTGGCACACAGGAAATGGCATATGTGTCATTGCCTATTATTATTGTTATTGTTATTATAAAAGAATTTGAGAAAGCAACTGTTTTCATTTCATAATGTAGACAATAGAATAACTTTTTCTATTAGCTCCTGACAATGTAGTGAGAACAAAATTAATTATGGATGAATTCCAATAAAGCTAAGAATTCCAAGCCAATGCAAATGTAAGTTCTCCCTAATTTAGAAATGCCTCTTTCACATGGAGTCTGTATCAGCTATACCTCACTCATTTATTCACTCAACAAATATTTATTGACCACCTAATGTATGCCAAGCATTAGTCTAGATGCCGGGGATATAATAATGAATAGGTATTACCCTAAAGAACAGACATTTTGCCAAATGATAGATAATTTCTTACCATGTAGCACATAGTTCATAATGACAAACTTGTCTAGATTTCTATCATGTGGGTCTTAGGGAAGAGTAAATTTTCCATTGCCTGGAAACCAAAGACTGAAGGTACCAAAATGTGGGCAAGGGATGCCACAAGGGAAATGGAACAGGGCCAAATGTGAACTTTCTTATTTCACAAACGTGTTCAGATCTGTAACACAAATGGGAATAACCTTTTCCCTTTTCACTCCCTCTTCCTCCTCTTCCCTTCTTCATCCTGGGACTCAAAATGCATTTATATAACATGATTCCATGGTTACATCCTAGGTGGACTAAATACACATTCACAAAATGTCTGAGGGACCTAACTATGATGTAGAACATTATTTCTATTATAAGCGTTAATGCTCTAAACAACCTAATTGCAAACAATATTTTGGAGCACAATCCATTTACCTGTTGGGGTCTGTATTTTTATTATTGTTGTTCGAATTTGCTTGTTCTGATAATGAGTGTTATGAATGCAGTAGAATAGATGTTGAAATTTTCATTTTCTTTATGTGTCCTACATTCGCTTTTTTTTTCCTGGATGGTTGTTACATAGGTTAAAGCTAGTAACTTTATTTTCAATAGTGAGTTCCAAAATGAATTAAAGGAGAATGAAAGGGACAGATGGGTGGCTTATACTTGAAAATAGAGTAATTTACTTGAAGAGTACTTGGTTTCAAGTTGGAGTGAAGAGGTTTGCACGTAATCTAAACCAGAGAATAAAAGAGAGGAACATAGTCTATTCCTTTCTTTATAATTTGCTACCACAATGGGTCAGAACACAGCAATACTTTCAAATGTAATCCTTGTCTCATTCAAAAGAAAAATGCCACATGATAAATGAAACACAAAAGGCTACTTGTTATTCTACAAAAGAAAATTTTCTAGAAAATTCTAATAGGAAATTTGTTTTGATTTTTTTCTTTCCTATATTTATTAATAGAGTTGTTACTCCAAAGATAGCCTTTCCCTAGTTCTACCACTGCCTGGAATGTTGATTCAAGTAGCTGAAAATAAAAATATTGTGAAATTTTCATTAAAAACTAAAGCATCATGAAATGCTCCATTTATGATGTCAAAATAATGATATTTGAGAAAGCAGTAGTACGGAATGGCCATTGTTATCTAGCTACTCTAAACTAAACCACCAGTAAAGTAAAATCAAGTTTCTTACTTGAGAACTTACTTTAGAAATATTTCAGTGCTATCCTTGAGTTTCCATAAAATTTTCCTAGTTCTGTTTGGTATTTGGTTTCTGCTACTAGCCTTATCCTCACTAAGTAGCTCTGAACTAATTTTGAGAAAGAGACTGAGCTCTCATATTCATCTTTTTGTGTACTTGCTTCCAGAACTCATACATTAGCAATGCAAAATTTTGGATGTCCAGATGTCTCCTATACTTCCCATTTGATTTATAGCTTAAGGGTGGGAAAACTTTCAGAAATGAGCTACCATGCTCCCATCCTGATTTCTGTCTTTCTGGTGTCTGATGAGGGAATGGGGACAGTGGGCTGGATTAGATAACCACCACCTCTGTTCAAAATTATTGTCTCTGCATTGTTTTAGGAATTTCTGATTGTTCATTTCTTTAATCAGTGTAGTCAGATTCTTTCCTCCTGTGGATTTACGTGAACACTGAAGAATTAAGATTTTATAGAGATGTGAGAAAAGGAAGGAGAATTTTGTGTGTGTGTGTGTGTGAGAGAGAGAGAGAGAGAGAGAGAGAGAGAGCGTGCATACATTCCACCATGAAGGAATTCAACAGCCAGAAGACAGTATGAAGGAATGAAATACTTTGAGTTGAGAGAATGTAGGTCCTACAAGATAGGGGACGGGTTGACATAAAGGAAGGGTCAGTGTCAATGATCAGTTGTCTCTCTGATATTCTATCTAGGCCCTGGGGGTAGTAACAGTTTTGAAAGCCACTGAAAGCCAAACCTCCTTGTACATGGAATGCCTTTATTATCAGAATTTGTTCTGACATGTGTTGTTGGGGAAATAACCCAGATAACAGAGAATATGGATGGAGATGGCATTTTACCAATAACAAATAAAATAGTCAAAATGTTCTTCTTGATGAGATAGAAATAACGAAATAACCACATTTGATTGGCTCTAAATAAACTGTCTTACATAATATGCATTAATATTTATACTATTTGTGGTTCCAGACATCTGTATAAAATGCAATGAACTACTTATTAGCTATGAGCTGTTTTTCCCCATGATCTCATCTTTATATTCCGGCTAAAATTCCCCAGCTGTGACTTACAGAGAGAGACCCTTGCTCATGTGCTGTATCATTCTCGGTCCTTACTTCAACAAATATGACTGGGCACCTACTGTGTTTTAGGGAATATATCAGATGCTAAAGACACAGTGGTGAACACGAAGTGGTACCTTTTTAAAATTTGCAGTCTGGGGAATGCAGGTATTATCCCTATGTAACTCTAATTGAATTATTTAATAGCCATTGTGATAGGCCTGGAGAAGAAATATGAAATGCCATGAGAACATATAAGAGTGGGAAACAAAGTTAATCTGGGAGCCAAGGAAGACTTTCCTGCAAGGGTCAAAGATGAGGCAAAGATGATGGTCCTGGCAGAGGAAAAAACGTGGGTGAAGATCCGGGTGGGTTTTTTAAAAAAAATTTAATTTTGGAATAATTATAGACTCACAGGAAGTGGCAAAAATAGTATACAGAGTACTGTGAACCTTCACCAGTCTCACCGAATGGTGGCATTTTATGTGACTGTAGTGTAATATTAAAAACCAGAAAATTGACATAGTATAATACTAGCAACTAGACTACAGTCCTTATTCAGTTTTCACCAGTTTTTACATGCACTTCTGTGTGCGTGTGTGTGTGTGTGTGTGTGTGTGCACTAGCAACTAGACTACAGTCCTTATTCAGTTTTCACCAGTTTTTACATGCACTTCTGTGTGTGTGTGTGTGTGTGTGTGTGTGTTCTGTGTGCGTGTGTGTGTGTGTGTGTGTGTGTGCGTGTGTTTATGCAATTTGACCTCATGTAAAGATTCATATAACCACCACCACAATCAGGGTACAGAGCTGCTTCATCACAACAAAAAAGTCTCCTTCATGCTTTCCCTTTAGAGTGGCACCAACCTCTCATCCCTGTCTCTATCCCCTGCTAACTACTAATCTCTCTATTGCTATAGTTTTTTTTGTTCTGAGGAGAATATAAATGGAACCCAACAGTATGCAACCTCTTGAGAGTGGATTTTTTCACTAAGCGTGATGCCCTTGAGACCCATCCAAGTTGTTGATTCCTTTTTATTGCTGAGTAGTATTCCATTGTACGGATGCATGACCTGTCTGCGGCTGAATTCTCTCCAGATTGTCTCAAGGAGCACAAAAACTTGTGGATAAAATGAAGTCCTATCAGAGTGGCAAAGGTTTAAAAGTCTGAGAATAGCCAGCGTTGTAAAGGATGTGAAGAAACAGGCACTGTTGGTGGGAATGTAGATTGTTTCACCTCTTTTGGAGGGCAATTAAGTAATAATACACCCAGATTTAAAATGCATATACCTTCTGCCTAGCCATTCTACACTAAAAATATCTTGCAAGTGTGGAAATATTTATGCCCAAGGATGTTCTTTGGGACATTCTTTACAACAGAGAAAAATAAACACAACTTAAAAAGGGTGGTGGACACATAAACTACAGTGTAGCCGTGCAATAGAAAACTAGCCACTCAAAAGAATGAGTTAGGTCTATATGTACTGAAATGGAAAGATGTCTAAGATATTACAGTAAGTGAAAACAGCAAATTAAAGAACAATTTGTACGGTGCAAGCTTGTGTAAAAAGAAATGTGCGTTCACATAGATCTGAATAGAAAAATTTTGAAAGGTTGCATAGGAGATTGCTAGCAGCAGTTACCTCTACAGAATGGAACTGGGAGGGATGTTTTGTTCTTATGTATGGCTTAAATTGTTTACCATAATATGTATTGTTCTTATGATGATAAAAAGTTATTTTCATTTATAAAATTAGAATAATAGAGAAATCAACAAAGCTGCAATGATCATTTTTGTGCTAGATATGTTTTCCCCTTTTGCGCTATTTTATTTGGGGTGACTCCCAGAAATGCGAGGCTATGTCATCAGTAAAAAGTTACGCATGAAATTGTTTTCAAAGAGTTGTGTCAGTTTAAGATATCACCAGCAATGTACAGAGTAACAGAATGATTGTTCTACTTGTATTATCTCTAAAACAATTGTTTTTATTAATTAAAATGCAAATGTAAAATTAATTACTATTTTTTATTTTATTAGCATTTGTACTACTCCCTTTTCTATTTGTTTCACTGTTGACAAATTATGCTAAGGAAATAATCCTAAATACAAACAGCAACAAACAAACAAAAAGCTTTATGACAAAGACTTTTTATTCTAGAAATATTTACAATAATAAAAAATTAATAACAACTTAAAATCCATGAGAAATAGATAATTATGGTATATCCACTCCACGCCAAGGGCCATTATTTAGTTGTTTACTTTTATGCCAATTATATAATACTGCAGATGTAGGTTATACTTACAATCTAAAGTAAATAAAAACAGTTAAAATATATATGTAAGTACAAACATCCATGAGAAATAGATAATTATGGTATATCCACTCCACGCCAAGGGCCATTATTTAGTTGTCTACTTTTATGCCGATTATATAATACTGCAGATGTAGGTTATACTTACAATCTAAAGTAAATAAAAACAGTTAAAATATATATGTAAGTACAAAGTTGTCAGAACTGCACAAGAATTATATATACACTTATAAAAAATAATAGAAGGAAAGTCATTAAAATGATAAGTTGGAAAGAATTTTATTAAAATGATGATAGTGAAAGATATTTTCCCCTCTATACCATATATGCTAACTTCCATTTAATGAGAATATGTATATATTTTAGAAGTTCACGAAATTACATGACAGAGTTATTTTTATGATTAAATTAAGTGTATATAGCACAAGGTCAAGGTCGATGCTCAATAAATATTATGGTCCTTTCTACATCTACCTCAAATAGATAATCATACATCCCATACTCTGCCTCTTTCATATATTGAGAAAACCAACAGATTTTATCATAAATGAGAGAATATACTCCTTTTTTCTCAGCCCATGCCTGAAAGGATCATGGAGCCCCAGATGAGATATCTACATGCAACTATGATGAAATACAAAACAAAACAAAAGCGTTTCTCCAAAGAATGCAAGAAAATGTAAGATAGAGTCCATGTTGCTCCAGAAAACTGAAGGTATAAATAAATTGCTGTTGAAATGTCCACCATATTTGGGAAATAGCAAAGCAGTAATATAGATGCCTGCTATTTTTATGGATGATTGAAAACACAATTATCTTTCCTCTATAAAAAGCTATGACTGGTGATATTTGAGTGAATGCCATATTCTGACTCATGGAATTGAGAATTGTACTAAAAAATACTTAAGACAAACTAGCTTCAAATTTTTAACTTATTTATCTATATTGGCAAGGAAAGTTTAGCGAAATAATTTTAGAATTATTTTGTCTCATAAACTTGCAGTTATTTTTCATAAAATGTGAAACTGTGAAAAAATAAGCAAAAAATTGTATTTGGGGGTACAGCTAGGTGATGCAAGGAGTGGATGTGGGGGTTGAAAAGGGAGAGCCCTTCCAAAAGTATGTATATGACAGTCAAAGAAATAGCTAAGCAACGAGGTAAAGAATCAGTCCCTGGAGTCTATATTTTATAATACACAATATGGTTAACTTACATAGGAAAAAGCACGAGGTGTAGCCCACCTGAATACATGCATATCCCATTTGTTAAAAAGTTGATAGAGAAAATATGAAATCTTCTATTATAATTTAAAAGATGATTGCCCTTCAAAAAGATTAACCATAGTATCAACAAGACACTGCATATATTTTCTTTAAGTCATTAGCAGTAAATTTTATTTGTAACATAATAACTTCTTCCTGTATTTCAAGTGCTTTCTTTTCTATCATTTTGTATATAATATGCAAATGTACTAAAATTGATACATAGTTTAGCAATTTGTAATACTATAAAACCATAAAATATAAAATATGACCACTAAGTATTTGGGTTCAATGGGTCCGGTGTTCTACTATGTATTTATTTTAACTCATTCTTAAAATGTCTAATGAAACTAAAAAATCTGTTTTAGTTCCAAATGTAGAACTATTAATTTTATAGCCTAATAGCTGATTAAATTTAACTATGCTTCTAAGAGTGTGTGGATTCCATGCATTAAATGGGCTGACTGTTTAATTCCATCATTTTAAGTGGAATTGAACCCCATTTTGGGGGATATGATAATATCCTGGGGAAGGGAGAGAGACAGGGAGGAATGAAACAAGTGGAGATGTTTGAAGGCTCTGTGAATTTATGTTCTTTACTTGGGAGGCTAAACAAAACATTTCAATACATCTAGTATTCTCATGCTTGATAAGGGAAAATAAAAGTGAAAGGAAGCATTTTTTAGAGATTTCTCTTGCATTTAGAAACCTATAAGTGTAAATAGACTTAAACAGTTAAAATAGAATGTCAGGGTACCCAGAAGTAAGCTGTCGGCTGGGCTCTGTGGTTGTATAACTTCCAGTGAGCATTTGTAAGACTATTCCCACTGGCTAGCTTTTGAGGTAATGGCACTCTTAGTATGAGAAACAGTGCACAGACAGGCTCACATGCATGACTCTCGGGAATCCTGCTGACTGATTCATTAAACAGAACTGCCAACTGACTCCTAAGATAAAAGTTCTTGATGGCTTTCCAAGAAGGAGGAAGGGTGCTGAGTGACACATATAAATATATAAGGGAGAAGGAAGGGGGAGCTCCAAGGGCGATGACGTTTTCATGAACATATTATGGAAGAAGTAACAGTTACAGGCCCTTAGGCTGCATCCTGGAGAATTTGTTCTCCACTAAACAAATGGTGAGAGCTTTCTACTCGCTCCGAAAGGTGGGGGGCAGGGGGGGTGTGGGGGGATAATTTTGGATATCCTTTACATATAAATGGTAACACTTTTGAAAATAGCGTGATCTTAGAAGTGAATCACTTCACTGGACTACTGCATAAGTTCTTTTCCTTAGTTCTACTACGGGCTTCAGGTGAGACATTGGGAAAATTTCATGGGGATTCTTTTTAATGGGAATAACCACTTCCATTATTTTATTTCTGAGTATTCTGTGAGCATTTATAGTCTCGAAAAGTATTTGATTTACATTACGCATAAAATAAAATACCTTGAGTTCTTCAGAAGAAATACATAATACAAATAAATGATACTCAAAATTTAGCTATTTTAAAGTTTTAATTGGGTGACTTCTAAGCAGTGACTACCATTTTCCAATTTTTTTTCAGAATAAATGTATCTCAAAATCTATATGAGGATAAATTATATCAATAGTTTTTGTCCTATTTTTGATTCAATTAAATAATAAGCATTTTAGTTGGAGATTTGAAGAGTTAAAAGGAATGTAATAGGCCCTGTGTCCCCTCAGGTATTAAAAAAATCAATGTAAATTGTTAGCAGTGTAAATGATTGGAATGCCTCTTTAAGAATGGATTTTCAACAAAAAGTTGAAATATGTATAAAAGTCAACTTTCTGTGAAGATAATATTAATATTCGTTAAGTAATCGTTAGTGGTATGGTAGTATATCTTATTTTTATTTAATAAAATTTAATTCTAATTTTCTGCCACCAATTTGTACATATTAGTTCTTTTCATTAAAAATTAATATTTTTACAGTCATTATACTTTGGTTACTAATAATATGATTTTATTATCTTACTAGTAAGTATATACATATTTTAAAAATCATGGCTTTAACATTGCCCCATTCCTAAAAAGATAATTTAAAATGATTTCTAATTGCTTCTACAAATTCAAATGTTTCCAGTGAAAATTTTAATTAAACTATGTTAAAAAAAAGTCTTTATTCTTTCACAGTCTGAAGTAACAATGATTATGTTGTAAGTTTCAACTCCTTTTGACAATGGTTCTCACATGTTTTTTCATTTTTCTCTAACTATGGAAAAATGACTGACTTAATAAATTGAATTTTAAATGATCCTAATGGAGCATTTACATAACCTTAAAATGACTGTAACAGAGCCAAAAAGTAATTAAAGCTTCATAAATGCACAGTGACATCATCCAGTCAGCTATTTACATTTGTGTAGTTCAAAGTAAGAGGACCTGGGAAAGCCCTAATTCGTCTAGGGAAAGCAGATAGAAAGACTAACAGAAAAAGAGAGAAGACAGTTTTAGGAGAAGAAATTAATGTTAGTAGATAAGGGTAGAGGAATAGCTTTAAGAATAATTTTCTCCTTAAGACAGAAAGAATATGAGAAATACGATGCTTATAAAATATTTATGACAACAGCAATTTTCTTTTAATAGCAACAGCAAAAACAAAAAAAATTTATAAAATTTGTAAAATGACAACAAATATTACCATATCAAAACTGTGACAATTTAATGTAATATATATGGGAGCAAATGTTTTCATCAAGTCTCATAAAATTAATGTGTAAAATAATTTTTAAAAAGTATATTTTAGAAAAAGTTGCAAAAAGAAAGTTTTCATTTTCTTTAATAACTTCATTTTCTGAAAGAGAGGGGGATAGGGAGGGAAGTAGGAAAAGAGGAAGCGAGAGATGGAGGAAGGCAAGAAGGAAGAGAGAAAGGAAGGAAGGAGAGAACCATATAACTCAGCGTTAGAGGGTGTAAGTGCCTTAAGTCTTATTCTGGCTAAATCAAATACTTTAATAACCAACCCTCACACAATCTTCTAATGGGCATTTCTACTTAGCTCTATCTCAGTCACTTTAACGTCAGCATATTTCAAACCTAATTCATCACCC